>NC_051161.1:20157068-20255619 GCF_013339745.2 Dermacentor silvarum
AGGGGAGGGGAAGACGTGAGGGTGGGAGGGGGAGAAGATAGGGGTGTTACGTATCAGGGGCGGCAGAAGACTATCGTCTTTCGACGTCATTTGCAGCGAAGCAAATGATATGCGGCCAATTTTTTTTTTCGTATCGTATAGATGGAATGCACTGAGTCATTGTAGCCACATTTTGGTGCACCCACACGATGATACGCTGGGTCCATAACGTCACGTGAAAGCTTTCAAATAGATGGATTGGACTGAATTGCTCGTAGTCGGCCATGTTGGTGCCCGACACGGTGATAAGGTGGGTGCGTGACGTCACGTGAAAGCTATCAATACGTCGTTCTTCTGCACATCCAGCGGCGTGGTTCAGCTAATGCCTCGTTGCCGTGCGGCCATTCATGGGAGAACTGTCTCGTATAAGCTGTCTTAAGCTGAACACCAAGATGTGCTTTAAAGGCAAGTCAACGTGATGGTCTTGATAATCGTCCTTTCAGCATAGAAAAGTTACTTGGGCCACGGGATAAGGCATCATTACGGCGATCATCTCTGAAGCTTTAATAACCTTGTTTACTGAAAGTGACATCGTATCTCTGTACCAACACGTACTTTATATGTTTTGTGTGTTATGCTATGTCGCAGCATTCTGTGCGAAGTATTGATTACCTTGTGTTGCTGTTTTCTTTTTTAGATTAACTGTGTCGTTTGAGCAGTTTACGTAAGTGCTTTATTGCCGGATCGTTTGTTTTGTCTTTTCATGTCCCCTCATGTTGTCATAGTTTCCGGATTGGACATCTATTGTATGCATGCAGAGAAGCCGGTGACACAACAGTTGCTAACATTTTCAATGTCCATCAGAATAATTCACTCCCTCACAATTTAGCAAATTCTTGCACCAAGTGTTTCTTGAATTATTTTAAATAAAAGCTGTCTGTTGCTTAAAGCTGCTCTATTTGTAGCAGTCCGGTGCGTGACCTTTACAACGAATTGAATTGTATAACAAAGCATTCTGGAGGTCCCAAGCGTTTCGTTGTAAAGGCTCTCGACTGTATACGTCAGCCGTCATGTGAACGTCGCTGCCGTCAGTATCATCGGCACCCTGCCAACGTCGTTACACGCACGCTTGTCTCGATGTTTATTCTCTCTCTCTCTCCCCCACACACAATTTCCGCCTTACATAAAAACATTAGTTCATTTCGTAACGTTTCACACCTAACTGCACCTGAAACACAAAACCACCTGCCTGCAAGACGCTTCGCATAAAATCGATCCCTACAGCGCATACATGTATTTCTTTTTATTTACAGGGTGCTTCATTTACAAGAAAAATAGAACCAAGGGCGCTATCGCACTCCACAAGTTGGCCAACGCAATCAGCAAAGGACGTTGTTATCAGTGGATCTTGTCAAACTACTGCGACAACGGTTGTTAAGATGTACAACGCGAAGCTGTACCCTAACAACTGTTGTTGCTATGGGTGATTGGGCCAACTGAGACTCCTTGTTTGTAGAGTGGTGTTTAACTTGTTTCCAGTGTGACAGACAGCTTTAAGAAACAGCTGCAGAGCGTCACGTGATTCCGCCGCGATCATAAATAAAAAAAAAAGGACAAATTACAGCCACAGATATTTTCCACCAGGTGTTATCACCTGGTGACGTTCACTGAAATAGTAGGAGACATGTATCCGCGGTCCTTAAGTGCAGGTAATATGATCGTTCTACGTAGCTGGGGGCGAGTGATGTCATAAACACAACTTTGCATGCTAAGCGCTCTCGGTATCTCAAAGTGCAGCATACATCGATCGGGCTGAGCTTCACGCAGCCAGGACGCGGTCCAATTCACGTCCCTAATTGAACCTCTCGGTTGACGAGATTCTCGGGATAAATCTATAGTCGCGTATTACCTCTGTGGGGCCTGCACGAAAAGACGCGTGGTATATATAGAGACCTCACAAAACGAGAGCCATTATCTGCACGCAAATTGGCATGTGTGCGCACGTACTTTACATGCTTCGCGCGCTGTTTGCAGATTGCTGCGCGACATAGATATAAGCCGAGCCCGAGACTATAAGACCCGGTCGGCGCCGGATCGATCCGGTCTGCGAGCTGTTTACTTGTTTTGCTCGCGGACCGCGACGCGGAATCACGCGATTCCGATCTCACGGTTCTCTCGCGCTGATATCGATGGACCGATCGGCTGGACTTTGCGGTGCTCAGCGCAGTCTGTATGTGGTAAATTTCGTGCGAGTCCAGCTCTTCGGTGGTGACTCACGAAGCTGCGTTGTGTAGAACGCCAAAAGGACAAGTAGTGCTCAGTTTCGCTCGAGTAGCGCATAGTATACACCGACACCCATATAGAGCATGCTGCGAATACTCAAAACTATGGCAGCGAGGCCAAACGTCATCTGAGAGCAACACAGTCCGCACTTTAGTAGGGAACACGATGCATGTTTTGCTTGTGGATAGGCAGTCTCTAATCGCATTCGTTGCTGTCCTTTGAACGTCTCGTAATTATATGCTGGTAATAAAAGCAGAAAGCTGTCCCTGTTAAGAGTCGAACAAGAACCGGCGGAAACATCAAGGAAAAGGAATAGGTTCGCAGGCGTTGCGCCTGTGGTCGGCATTTAATCGAAACATGCAATCGGGAACCGCGTGTTCCATTCAATTACATGGACGCTGCCCCAATAACGCGGTCTTGCTGTTGGTAGCTTGACGAATACTTTTTTTTTTATCTGTCCACACAGAAGGATCCCATACACCTACATTTTTGTTTCCTTTTGCTTTAGAGCGCTTGACGACGCCAATGGTTCACCGAGTGTATCGAGTTCGGCGACGTAGATTACCGTTATTCTTGTCATATATAGTCATGCACCGATGGCTGCACCAGCTCGCTATTATAGGTCTGACTTAGGTCGCGGGCCGCTCTTAACCCCGAGACCTTAGAGAGGCGTCCACTCGCGAGTGACGTCAGTGGGGCAGGGACTCCGCCGCCGCGCCGTGAAGGCGAAGGCAACTTGACGCTGTCGGCCGACCTTCTCTGCGCGAGTTTTTGAAATGCGAGTCTGCAGTTTAGTGGAACAGTGTATACGGAATATTCGAGGACACTATTCCCTGCGAAATCGAGCGGAGTATAGTTCAACGTCGTCGCCACGCTTAGGGTGGATTGCTCCTGGCATCGTCTGCTATAGTCATCAGCGTGTATACGTGCGTGTACGGCGTTAGTTTCTCGTCATTATATATTTATATATGTATATTGTTTCATTGACGTGGCGCACTCACAGTTAGTTGTGGGCCCTTCTTTGACGATGAACTGGATAATTTGGCCTTCAGATAGTGCCTGAGCTGTAATACTGTGTTTGTCTGTCTAGCGCGTGCTGCGTATTCGGTTGCCCACTCCGTTGGCCACAGACATTCCAATTCTGTGGCAGCCCAGCGCGTTCAGCATATCACGAAATACGTTTGGTGCCTTTCTCGGGAAACTAGGTGGTCGCTGCGGTGCGTTAATGCATGCACTGCTTTAGCGTCATTACAGCAAAATGTCGTCTGGAACGCACATCTGATAGAAGGGCCGACAAAAGTACAGTGGGAAAAAAATAAGAAAGAAAGAAAAACAGAAGAGACCAAGTCCTGCATGTGCTGCAATGCTGATTTTCGCAAGGTAATTTGAAACTTGATTACTTCCACCTTGGCGTACAAAGGTGCAATATAATGTTCGCAGGCTTTCCTTGCGTTTTTTTTTTTAACATGATATTTTTATTATTACGTTGACAAAGTAAGGCATTTTCAGTGGTTTCCAGTAGTTTGAAAGTGCGTTGAACAGAAATGGTCTAACGCTAACCTCAACAAAGTTTTTTTCCCCTTAGAAAGTGTTAATGAGATTTATTTGCAATAAAATAGTTAGTTTAAAGCATGCTTGACGATTGGGAAACATGATAGTGCGTGGTGTCACTTGTCAGTGAAATACCGAGATTTTTCTTGTCGAAAAGAGTTTTTATATCTGCAACACCAAGTGACAAGAACTATGAGCGAAAAGCAAAGTTTGTATTGAACTACAACGCGGCTTAGTCAAAGCGAAATTTTGCGAATGAACTCTGTGATCGTGCTTGATTTGCAAAGCTGCGTAGACTGTCTTTTATTCGCTCGGCGCGATGTTCTATGATTGAGTCAAGGGATCGTGTCTCTTACCACGAGAGCTGTCGTACCATGAAAAAAAAATTAAATTGTTAACCTAAAACAAATTCTGCGATTGTATGTCACAAAAGCAGCATATGATTATTAGCATGCCGCAATGGAGGACTCCGAATTAATACACGCTTTTTGCTTTTCGCACTCATCGAAATGCAGCCACCGCGGAAGGGGTCGGATCATGATCTCGAGCTAAGCAGCGCCACTGGGTTACCACATCAGGTGGGTATATGGAAGATACATTACATATACAGTATAACGTTTTTTGTACTCCTAATGCTGGTAATCACAAAACTAACACTAGGTGAAAAATACAGACAGTAATTGGAGAGCGCCGTTCTATACGCGAGCACAGAGTCGGAGCGCGAGAAAACGCAAGAAAACGAAGCCATTCTAGAATCTAGAGTTGCAGTATGGTCCTTAGAATGGTTTTGTAAAAGTATTCTAGCGACCATAGCCGCAAGCAACAAAGCCGAGTCCACTGTCTGACGTCACCGAAGCGCCGTTCGCAGCGCCGCCATCGGTCGCGCGCGAGGCAAATATATACAGGGTGTTTCAGCGAACACTTCAAAAAAAATTTAAAGGTTGCCTGTGGTAGCACAATTCTAGTTCATGAGCTGGTCTACTCGAAGAGGCAGACATTACTAGCACAAAAAAATTGAAATGCCATAATAAACTAATTAACAAAAATTCAGAGATTTTTCAACTAATTACCTTATGGCTGCTCATATTGCAATTTACAAATTTTAGCCGTAGAATTCGCAAGGCGGATCCACTTGGTACGAGTTCGCAGGATGACCCCCCGTTTCGAGATATTCCCGAACTTTGCGGAGAATTGCATTGGCGTTCCAGTTACCTTTGTGCTTCAATGTGTAAAACGGCGTTTTGTTAATAAAGTAACGTGTAAGCAGAACGGAATATCGATAGGGAGCGTAATTCAATTTGTTCTGCTTTTCTTCAAGAAATTCTCTCTCGTTCCCTGTGGGGAGGTAGACTAACAATATGCTCAGTAAGTCGCTTAATCTACATTTATATATGTTACAGCGCGAGACAGCGGTGCAAATTCGAGAACTTGTGAACACTGAATTCAGGAACATTTCTTTCGTTCGTGTATAAGAACTCTGAGACTGGTTGGTCACCTTCGCAAGAACATACTTTCGCTATAAGGCTTCGCCGGTGCCCCTTCTCCGCTCTGTAACGCACGAACTTATCTGCGAACACGGACATTGAATTCCAAGGATGAAATAACCTATGCCTTCCCCGAACCTGTCCGCTTGACGTTCCTCCTGTAATTGCATCCACGCGGAACTGTACAAACATCTCGCGTCATTTCCGCGAGCATTTTGCCAAATGAGACTTCGAATACCCTGCAGCTTAAACCCCGGAGGGTGAGAAAAAAAAGCGGTCGGTGTAGGACAAGATCACGTCGATATCTAAACGCGTTTGCCGCGGCACGCTGTTCCGGAGGCTCCGAACGCTCGCGTTATACAATTGACGCGTTTCGCCGGCAAGCTCGCACGCGCGCTAAAAGCGATTCGGCTCGCCTTAATTCCGCTCTCCGATTGCACTAAGCAGATTTCGCGATCGGCGGAGCGGCAACACCGACGAACACGCTTCGAAGTGGAAATCTACGATGACCATTCCACTGTGCTCGAGACCGTGATCACGCTATACACGTTTTCACTTCTGTCGTTCGGCCCGCCGTTATAGGAACGATAATGCTCACGGGAAAATATAATCGACGGCGCCGGGGTTTGGCAAAGTTCGCTATAGCAGCCACGCCGTATCCCATATACCCCGAAGGCAAGTTAATCGTTCTAGGCGCAGCCATGCCCGTGCGATGTGTTCGGTGGCTGCCGCTGCTTCACTCCGTTGCTCTAATACATACAACACGACGCATGCGTGCGTGTTTGCGTGCGCGTGCGTAGTATATACACACGACAGGCAGGTGGCCGAAGATCGCGCTGCTTCGCGTGAACGTGAGAAAACGAGGCCTAATTGGGGCCGAGGAAAATCCATCGTTTACGGCACGATATATGTAAGCAGCTATAAAGCGAGTGTGTGTGTGTGCTCGACATCACGCCAGACAAAGGAGTTTTGCTTTTCATGCGGGTCCTCGAGGGGCTTTCAGCGAGTTTCCCTCGCTCCGGCGCTATTTGATGAAGTCGCGCGCGCTGAGCGCGTTCTTTATACTGAACGGAGGCATGGCTGCGTTGGTTGTGTACGTACGCGAGATAAACGTGGTACTACATGGAATACGTATAGGACGAAGGTATACACACACCGAAGGCTCGGCAAAATCTCTTAAGTATCGCGTGGTTTTTAGTACTGTTTGTGTATGCGTTCCCATTATACGAATCGCGTCTTTAGCTTGCCCCATTTGTGCATGCCAGCTCATTTCCTCGCTTCGCGTGCAAAATTGCCTTCAATTCGCTATATCGCCCTTAGGGAAGGTCAGCCGCTCAGTCGGGGAAAAAAAATCGAGAAGTGAGGTTACAACCAAAGTTCAGGAATGGCCGACGTTCGACTCAATGTATACAGACAGCTTTGCCCTGGGCAGTTTCAAACTGGGGCTCTTCAACGCAATTTCTTGCGTTCCACTCCTACATGTTTGCGGCCGCCACAGATGCGAATCGAACTTCTTACCTCGTGTTCAGCAGATGAAGGCCATCGCCAGCGAACTATCGCTGTATGCATGTGAAGAACATTGCGGCTTTACGGGTATACCATTTCGTATACAGTAACATAGTTACGTTACCATATATATGGCAAAAACTATTGCGTTTAATCTAATGGAAGCACACAGTTCCCGCCCGCCACCTTCACTGAGAGTGCGTCTTCGTCGTCGTCGTCGACACCCAGTTCACTTCGTCGTCCTCGGCTTCCGCAGAAGCGGCAAAGCCACAACACAGTCAACTGTTATGCACGTGGCAATATATATCCATAGCTATTTACGCTTACGAGTGTGCGAATACATATCAAAGAATAGACCTTGATAGAAGCCCCTCCACTTGACCCGAACAAGCTACATTGTCATTTGGACCAGTCATACGTTCTTGTACAAGTCCAGAGTACCCCTAATCTGAGGCTTCAAAAATCATAATTTAGCTCAAGGAAGTGAATTCACCCCGACTTTCGTGTTAATAAAGCCCCGCTACACTGCATGACGTCAAAAGAAACGAGAAGAACTGTCTTCATAACCCCTTCCCCCGCCTCCAACTTTCCCAGATTGCAGTATACTATATATTCGAGCGGGCGGTCGTTGTTGCAGCAAACGGCAAAACATTCCGGCACGCGATATTTTTGGACGCATTCGTACTGCAGCAGGATTTCGCGCGCTGCGTCAACGTCGTCGACACCAGTCAAACGTGAAAAACTTCCGGCTCATCCGTTCTCGTGCATGAGCACAGAACATGTAGCGCACCCGTTTTATCGAGCGCAGTTTTTGGAGCGCGTGTGCCCAGCGCAAAAAAAAAAAAAAAAAAAAAAAGCACGCACGTGCCGTCGGAATTTTGTCGATGCTCCCATTCCATGCCATGCGTCCTTCAGTGGCGCTCACTCTAGCATAAGCATATGCGGGTGTTGATATTCTACGTTGAAAAGTCCAATGTGCTCGAGGTTGAAGAGACCTTGTCACAATTAATGCTTTTTTTTTAAACTTAAGTGTCAGGATAACTTTATCTTATATATGCGGCCTAACAGCAGCAGCGTTGAGTGGACACGTCTTACAAGTATGGTATGTTTATTCATTTTTTCCCTTCATAGCAGCCTACTGCTAGCCTGAAACAAACATGTAGCCACGGATATGCTTAGAACATTTAGCAAAACTGGAACGCTAGTTTTATTTTAACTTTATTTTTTTTGTGTTTATCGTTTACGCGGCAAGTTCTTGTTACTTCCAATCGTGAAACAAGCAGCCAGAGATGGATATGCTTCCAAAATGTGCCGGCGTACGCCCCCCCCCCCCCCTTTTTTTTTTTTTTTTTTTTTTTTTTTCATTCCGCCACTTGGAAGTTTCCCAGCCGTATGCTTAACTTTTCTGCATCTTAATTTAAGACACTCCGGCTGTTTCATTTAGAAGCGCGCCTTGGTTATACTGGCCGCTTCTTGCCCCTATATTCTCATGCAGGAAAAAAATAAATAAATAAAAATACGAGAGCACGTTTTCCACGCCCACGAGGCTATACGCAAATTGCCGCCGCTCGTCTCTGCAATGCATATTATTCTCGACGCCATCGCACGGCCGCATTGTCCGGGCCGCACATTTAAGAAACTGCCCGCGCTTCAGCTGTGATGAGAGAACAATTAGCCGAGAGAAGGGCTCTCCTCATGCCCGCTTACCTCTGTATTCAGCTGCCATGCGTATCACTGGGCGCGTGCGGCCGGCCTGGAATTGTTTCCATTCGGGAACGCTTCAATATGCGCGCAGCTCCTTGCCTAACAGGTCGGAATGATTATCCCGTCCAGCTTGGTTTGGCTTGGCTTGGCACCGCCTCTCTGCGCTCCGTTGTTGTTCCTCGGCTCGACGCCTGGTGCACCGCGTTATTCGCCAGTTGCACGCAGTGCCGTCGCAGGCTGTGTTCCAATACTCGCCGTAAACGGCTAAATCAACAGCTAAGCGGACAAAGGCTATCTTAAGTGACGAAGCCGGCAAAAGAGACGACTTCGTGAAAAAGAGCATCGAAGTAAAAAAGAAAAACGCAGGCTATACTTTGGCTGTCCAAACAAGATGACGGCTGAGCAGATTGCTTGGAAACTCGACGGGAAGGTCGCCTGCGTGCTATAAAGCGTAGTCACGTTTTCTTATGTGCTTAATGTAAGCTATGTTGTGTTTTCCGAAGGATCGCACGCGCAAAGTGCTCAAATATAGCAATAAAAAAAGTGCGGCAGGTGTTAGACTCTTGTAACACAAAAAGGCGAAAGCCTGCTTCACATTTGTTAATACATGAAGTTGTATACATTCGAAGTTGGACTTCTTTGTCATACACACAGATGAGTGAAATATTCTGCCGGCGTCGGCAGCCAATTAGGAGCGCCATTGTGAGAACGTACTGGTCCCGTTTTTCTGCATCGGAATATCGTCTGCTCAGACTGAAGTGCAGACCCGACCACTGTCTCTAGCATTGGACACACCTGAAAGTTTCCGTTCAATGGTGCCAGATAATTGCGAAACAGGAGGTCATCTTCGACTTATGGTCCCATACTGCCTCCGTATTGTTCAAGATTCCGATCACGCCAACGCTCATTGACTGAAAACAGCACCTCAGGCAGAAGAGGCCCACAGTATACATACGCGTCTTCGGCCAGGACCCACTGGGTGCAACCATTATCAGAGCTCGACTGTTACGGACGCACCGTGAGAAAGCAGCTCAACAGCAACAAAACTGAGGCAGCGTGTCCTTTCTGTACCTTATTGCAACAGCCCAGTAAGAAACGCGCTCTCATTATGCAACGTAAACAGCGGAAACGTGCACACCCTCGCAAATCTCGCATGGGAGGTAATACGCAGCAAATATTTTGCAAAACTTCGCGCTGGCGCTGAATACCAAATCGCTCGTATCAAATCGCCATCGAATTCGGCATAGCTATCACATAAATATAAAATTCTAATTCCCTTCCTCCCCCCTGCGCGTGCGTGCGGGATCTTCCTATGGAGACTGTGGACACGTGATGCGTGTAATAAGACCAGTCGTAGTGATTAGGCGCCGACGGAACTTCAGGACCCGTAATTTCTGAACGGGTGAGAATGAACGAGACGCGATGATTGGTGAGCGCATGTACCTCGGTGCGATCTGCGCTGTGTGCAGAACTGAAATTATCTCATTTTCTCATTATCTCAAACCCCTGAAATTATCTCATTTGAACGCGGATCTCATGGGTCCTAAGTAAAATTCAACTTTCGTTGTTTCTTTATTGTTATATGCTTACCTGTACGGCACGAACTATATGCTGCGTTGCAATTAAACACAGAAATGTTGAGTCTTATAAAGTTGAGCGCAGCAAAGAGAGGCATGAGGCACAGCGAGGTTACCGCGCAACGGATTATGCATTTATGCACGCTTTTGCTTTGCACATTCACATCACCATGAATAATGACCAATAATTCAAATTAAATTATGGTGTTAAACATCCCTAAGCTACAGAACCACTTATGGGGGACAGTGTAAATCCGGATTATATTTGACCACTTCGGGTTTCTTACCGTGCTCTATAAAGCACAGTTACAAGTGTTTTTGCGCTTCACCCTCAGTAATTTAGGTGCCCCCACTGGGTACGGCTCCACTGAACCGCAGTGATGGGAATGGCTGATATATAGTTGTAGACGAAGTTCATCTGGTATAACGTTTAGCACTACAGTATAAATGGGCAGCAACCTTCACAACAATGATATACAAATGTTTGTCCGCAGACCAGCCATTTAAGCACAGCATCATTTCGGCATCGTGAAAATGTGCTACTTCTGTGAAAAAAAAAAAATAAAGAAATCTCTTTCGACGAGTAATACATTCTTGTGGCTGTTTGGTCTACTGAAAAGGCACATTCTTGCGAAATCACTACATGCATGCTCGACTTAAGGGAACCATGCATGCACTCGGCAACAACGCTACGTTGTTGCGATTGTAATCGATTGTACGATTGTACTTCCTATAAGCACAGTTCATATAGATGCTGTAACTTCAAAAAATATCAATATGCCGGAATTACGACCGCGGCAGTTGACACACAAGCAGCGCTCTTGTGCAGAGAGAACAGGTCGCATGAACGTTTTTTGCCATACCAGCGCCCACTTCGAAGCTGCAAACATATGGGAAGACCGCTCGCAATGACGTCACGCTGTTTGCAAACAGGGAGAGTTCTATTTGCAGGCATACCACTATGCTGTACAGAACTACCCCGACTTCTACTGCGAACTATACTGCCTTTTGTGCCATCACGTGCATCTTAATAAGCTAGCAGCGTAAACAATGAACCCGCGGCGCAATACGACCTAAAGTAGGCACGAGCTAGAGGTCATTGCGCCGTCGAGCATAAAAAGAACGCGTGCGCACAGCCTATACAATGTATAACAGCGTTCCTGGCTATTATTTTTTTTTAATGCGAGAGCTGTATGCTTTTGGCCACGACGAGAAACCGTGCGTACACTCGGCCTTCGTTTCTTTATTCGGGAAGATTTACGAGTTACGTGAGACGCGACTTAGGAGTAACGAGCGCTGGTGGCGGCTGACTCCGCAGGAGATTACGCAGTCCTCTTGCGTTTATCATTGGCTTGCTTATATTTATTTTACTTTATTTGCTTCCGTAATGAATATTACTACGCGCTTGCGCTGTACGTTTCTCACGGATGAGTTTTTTTTTTTTTTTTTTTTTTCGCGAGAGAAATGGACTAGCTGGGTCTGCGATCTCCTCGCCTGACCTGGGATAATTAGTAGTTTTACAACTTTGCGAGTTAAGATTGCAGTGAGCTGAGCAAGATGTTCAATTCAGTCGCGAACTGGTAAATAAATGCGCCCAAGGAACCAGCGCGGCAAAACGAGGTTGCCATAAAGATGCCAATAGTTTTCTGTTAATTTACACTTGTTCACTTGTTCCTCTCTTCCGTTACATGTTAAAATGAATCCAGATCTGGAAAGTCATTCGCGATCGCCTGCGTAATGAGCGTTGTTGTTCAAGTGTAGCCAAGAATAATGTGTTTCCTGCAGTTCTGTGCAACGCACAAATGCTGCATCTCCGAGTTAAGTGCGCGGCTGTGCTGGTGACAGTAGCGTGCGAAAAGGTGCTGCAGCAGAAAAATGCAGTTTACCTTAAAAGGGGAATCAACGTTTAACCAGCCTCGGCAAGCTGCGCGTTGCTACAATCTGTGACGTCATGGGTATCTGCTGCGGAAACTGAAATGCAGCGGCGTTCGCTAGCAGTCTTTCAAAACATTCCATCGTCCGCTTCTGACAAATATACCGAGCTTCCACACCGCACGCCAAAATGAAACAGCTGCTATACCCAGAAGTGATATCAACCGATCCAGCCACACATCACACTTTTGTTTTCTTCTTTAGCGTTCCTTTGCATTTATTTTTATTCCTTTCCTCCTTTTTTCCTACCCTAAGACGGCGATAATTGTTGCGTAGAGGTCGGCACACGCGTTTGTCCGTATAAAACACGCCGTTATCAAAGTCATTAATCTATTCAACGGCGTGTAATCAATCGCGACCATTCATAACTGGCAACAAGAGGACGAACGGGTCAGCCTATCATTCATCGCCTACACGCGTGTATACACAGCCGCGGACAAGGACAATGGAGCGTATTAAAAGGCACTATACTCCGCTGTCTCTCCCGTGAAACAGGAAGTACAGAGTATCAGCGAAAAACCGCGCGTATGGTTAACCCGTGTCCTTGGTGTATCCTCCTATTAGGCGAAACGCGAGAAGGAGCAAGCTCGCGTTGCAAAAGCAGCATCGCTTCCGAAACACGAACTCATGATTAAGCTTTCGCCGACGCGAGCCAAGCCGCTGAGCGGCTGCTGCACCATAAATATACCCCGGCGGCCGATGCATACATAACGTGCTCGGACTATACGCGGATGGGCAAAACGCCATATCGCAAGAGCGCGCTTACCGTGAAACCCGCGGGAAAAAGATTGCTATCAGACGCCGCTATGGCGCTTCGTCGAGTCACCCAGAGCTTCAAATTAGCCAGCCGTGCACTTTGAAAAGAAGTAAAACGACAAGGAAAAAGGCAAATGCGAAGAAAGAATGAAGAAGAAAACTCGAGAGTGAAGCAACGTCAGGCGATCGAGTGGTCGACTTCGAGTCTCCACAGTCTATACGCCGATGAAGGTGCGCTCTTGTAAAACACAGGCCTGGGACGTGCGTTGCCTGTGCGTAACTGGGAAATTGCACAGCGGAGAGGCAACCATGCTTCGCATGCTAAAAGCCCGAGTATAAGTTACCTCCACTTCACCGTTCGCTTCTGCTTTACCAACGGAGAGGTGTGCCTTTACTGTTGTGCGTCGGTGGCTGTTCTGAAGACGGAAGGAACGATCTTTCTCTCGCTCTTTG
The DNA here is from genome assembly GCF_013339745.2 of Dermacentor silvarum. Taxonomy (NCBI): domain Eukaryota; kingdom Metazoa; phylum Arthropoda; class Arachnida; order Ixodida; family Ixodidae; genus Dermacentor; species Dermacentor silvarum. Next base: position 20,170,294 of record NC_051161.1, read on the forward strand.
TCTCTCTCTCTCACGCATGCACGCAGACAATTATCGGGCATTATTTAATGTACCTCATATTAGTTCAAGTATTAGTGCGTAATCAAGGAGTCGAGGAGGCATACGTGAATATCTTGGCAAATATCTACAAGGATTCCACAGCTACCTTGGTTCTCCACAAGAAAAGTAGAAAGATACCTATCAAGAAAGGGGTCAGGCAAGGAGACACAATCTCTCCAATGCTATTCACTGCATGCTTAGAAGAAGTATTCAAGCTCTTGGACTGGGAAGGATTAGGAGTGAGGATCGATGGCGAATATCTCAGCAACCTTCGGTTTGCAGATGACATTGTCCTATTGAGCAACAATGGAGAGGAATTACAACAAATGATTGAGGACCTTCATCGACAAAGTGCAAGAATTGGGTTGAAGATGAATATGCAGAAGACAAAGATAATGTTCAATAGCCTGGCAAGGGAACAAGAATTCAGGATCGCCAGTCAGCCTCTAGAGTCTGTAAAGGAATATGTTTATCTAGGTCAATTACTCACAGGGGACCCTGATCATGAGAAAGAAATTTACAGAAGAATAAAATTGGGTTGGAGTGCATACGGCAGACATTGCCAAATCCTGACTGGGAGCTTACCACTGTCGTAGAAAAGAAAAGTGTACAATCATTGCATTCTACCGGTGCTAACATACGGGGCAGAAACTTGGAGGTTAACAAAGAAGCTCGAGAACAAGTTAAGGACCGCACAAAGAGCAATGGAACGAAAAATCTTAGGAGTAACGTTAAGAGACAGGAAGAGAGCGGTGTGGATCAGAGAACAAACGGGGGTAGACGATATTCTAGTTGACATTAAGCGGAAGAAATGGAGCTGGGCAGGCCATGTAATGCGTAGGATGGATAACCGGTGGACCATTAGGGTTACAGAATAGATACCAAGAGAAGGGAAGCGCAGTCGAGGACGGCAGAAAGTCAGGTGGGATGATGAGGTTAGGAAATTCGCAGGCGCAAGTTGGAATACGCTAGCGCAAGACAGGGGTAATTGGAGATCGCAGGGAGAGGCCTTCGTCCTGCAGTGGACATAAATATAGGCTGATGATGATGATGATGATATTAGTTCATGTTGTGGTATGTGGTAGTCGTGTGTAAGTTTAGTACTAAAAGCTTTCATCCCATTTTTTTTCTCTCTTTTTTTTACTTTACGTGGATACACATCGTACTAGGAAACCAGAGGAAAAGTTGAAAGCAGTTTGACGGGCCTTGGACCAAGTTTAGCTAAGCCGGCCCCGTATATGGATTTTACTGGCGTCAATTTGTTAACTACGTTTAGGCATAGATGGCTCCTGATGTAGGCATTTTTCTCACACGTTTCCTGTTATAAGCAAACGACAATGTAAAGGCACGCACAGGCGAGCGGCGCGGAAACGTGGTGGTATAGCAACCAGGGAGGTAGTTAATCAATTATACAAGACATATGTTTCTCTTAATTGTTGGAGTTCTTATCACGAGAAATGCCTGCTCTCACGTAGCTCGGCCTCCATGCATTGACATGTGTACTTTCATTGACTCAATCAAAATTAGCTTTATCGCAATCTACCACAGTTTCTCAAGCGCACGTCTATTGCGGTAAAAATCACAGTAGGAGCAAACGGCACGTAGTGCACATTTTACAAGGAAATTATTTTACAATACATATATCCATTGTTTAAGTGTAATACCTCGGTAGAACATCCCGCCATTCATGTCAAATACCATATCAAGTCCACGAAATGTACGCTCAACCGAAGACTACTCCGCCAGCGATTGTTAAAACCAAATATGGGCCTGCATGGATTCCATAGGCGAAGTGGAACAGCGACTTTCTTTATATGCATATTTCTTTATTCAACTTGGAAGGCCAGTTCCCCTAGGCGACCGCACACTCGAGGTGTCTTTTATTCACAGAAGAAACACATGATGATACACCAGCCGGCGGGTGACCTGAAAGAGCGAATCGAATGAACTCCTTATAGCGAAGGATAGCTCGGCATTCTGCAAGGCCAACACGACGGACTCCTACGGGTTCGGTTTGGCCTACATGGAAATTTATACGTGCGAGGTTTCACGTTGCAGGAGTTATACGCATCGGCGCAATTCAGCTTTCGCCACAACGAACACCCTCCCTCCACGTCCCACCCCCGGTTCCTTTCTACATCCAGGCAATTTCGCACATGAGGTCGCGAAACCTGCATTTTCAGTCTGATAGGTATAGCGTACACGTACGTTCCCGTACGCGACGTCAGATTGAAATTTCCCTGTGCGAGACGTGCTTGCTCTGCGAGCGGTCGAACCAAATTCAAAGCATGAAATAACGGCCAACGAGATCAAGCTTAGGCTATCACGTGGGCAACACGTTCTCCAATGGGAGAGACGTGGTACACCTGTCCTGCATGCGTCGTGAGCAGCCCAGCGCTGAGTCTAGTTGCTGTTCCCCATATGAGGGCCCCTCTAGAATAAAAGAAACACTGGGAAGGAAGGAGGTGCTTTGAAGGGGAGGGGGTGTTCGCGGAAAGCGGCGTGGAGGAGTATGGGGTTTCGCCTTGATTCCAGGAATCAAGTTTCGTGATTTCACGCTGCTCAAACACACACGCCGGGCGGCAGCGGGACGATTCTGCCACGCCGGTCGGTCACGCACGATATATTCCTCCCACCGAGCGGGATCCGTTCTCAACTCCCCCCCCCCCCCCTTCCCCCTTCTTTTGCGTGCGTGTTTGTTTGTTGCCTGACGTCCAAGGGCCGGCGCTAGGATACCGCCGACTCCGCTTCGTAACTGGCTCGGCTCGAGTCGGCTAGGCTAGGCTAGGCCGGTACAGGCCGGCGTCAGCACGCGTGAATTTCGCCTTCCGTGACCGCAGAGCGCGGACTCCCGAGAAGATTCGGCTGTATGCCCGCGCACGACTTTCTCGCCACCCATGGATGGAGCGCGCTCGTTTCGTGATGAAGCGCCGTTTTATTGCAGCCAAGTCCGCAACGTCTCGTCTCTTTCCTCGGTTTGCCTCCGCTACAGGGATGACGGGGGCAGGTGTTTAAAGGGCCACGCGTGCGCGGACCATTTCTGTTTAAAAGGCTCCGGGAGGCCGCCATCTTAATCGGTTTCTTGATACGAAACCCCGCCTAAGTATACGCTGCCTGACCATAGATGCTATTACTGGCCAGGAGACGTACTTACATATAGGTTTAAAGGGACAAAATATACAAACACCGAATCAGTATAGTGGATCGCCTCTACGAAGAACGTCTCTACAACGAAATGACCTGTTTAACGAAGGAATAATCCTGTCCCGGTTCTATTGTGGGCTGTGCGGTGCACAACCTTTACAACGAAGTGACCTGTATAACAAATTATTTCGGAGTCCCCAAGCAGTTCGTTATAACTTATAAAGGCGTTCGATTGTAGAGCGACAAGGTGTTCTTTTAAGACTACATTTCCCTTAACCCTGCGGTAACCGGTTCATTCTTACGTGAGAAAATGACGGTCATGTCACAGTTTCGTTGTTTGAATTTCGCGCGAGGACCCCGGCGCCAGTAGGTCATTGTGACGTCACTGATTCAATTAAGGTATACATTTTCGCATATAGGCCGTCGTCGCCTGAGTAGATGTTATTGGAATTGCTAAGTGCAATCTTTAGCTATCTTATAGAATATAATGTAGTCTATCTTTACCAACAAATAATTAACTAGACCTGAGGCGACACTGTCAAAATCTCTGATGTCACGGTGGGCTGGTGCGAGAACTTTAACGAGGCGTCGCTATCTGTTCCTCGATCTGGCTTGCCGAGCCATTTTATTCACGGTAAGAGTGGCTGTGTTGGTATTGCAGAATGGTAATTTACTAAGGTAGATAAAATTGTTTTATTGCGATAGCAATTATATGGACACTTCAACCGGATTTCTGCCGTCGTCGTCGCCGTCGCCGTGAGGTTCCCTATAGATAAAATCTTCGCCGCGCGCCGTATGCCCGAGCGGAAGCGTGCGGGGTCGCGCGCTGTCACGGAGAGCGAACGCACTCAATCTCCCACGCGCAAGCAAGGAAGCGGGAAGCCAGCGCCGGAAGGAGCGGGGGGGCACACTTCTACTCTGCCAACAACCGGACAATCCAATAATTTATTTATGACAGGAGACTCCGGTTGTAGGGTGGATGAGATGACGTAGACGCTTATATCTCGAACACTCCCAGTATGTACAAATGGCGCGAACAAGAACTAACAATGTTGTATTACGGACCATAAGAAGTACGGCCACTTAGCGCGAATCGACATAAAAATAAGGAGAGGAAGGGACACGGTCAGCGCTATGTATTCACCCACAACACACACCATATAGCGTCGGGCGAGTACAGTTGAACCCAGCTGCGCGCAATCAAAACATCGGTGTCAAGGTGATAACGAAGATAACGCCTCCAGTGGACAGTAACACTGATAATAAGTAAGATCCAGCGACAAAGACACTCTGCTTAGAACGCCCGTCTTTCAAAGCCTTGAGACGATGACGGATGGATAGAGCCGGACGCGTGCGTGCAGCCCGGCGCGACATTGCACGCTTCCATGCAAGGTGAGTCAGGAATGGCAGGCGGAATATTCCTTCGGTTATGTTCCACTGGCTCGCGCGACACGTATCTGCCCGGGCACGTCGGATCTTGACATCGCCTCTGAAATGCGCCTGCGCCGAGATAAGACGACGAGATAACGGTGAGGAAAGAAAAACGAACGGACGTCTGCGAAAAGGCTTCAGAGTGAAATGCTCACAAGGCCCAAAATTAAGTTCCACGTACGCGTTAAAAGAGAAGATGCAGTCACGGTGGTCCGGGCGTTCTTCACGATCAGACTGCGGATTCTTTGGTTCGTTAGTGCCGACAATGTCAATCGGTTGTAAGAGTGACGCAACAGAGAAGTGTTCAGTCAAGTTTGTCAAATCAATCAATCAATCAATCAATGCTCGTGTTGACAGGGACATTTGAATCAGCTGGAACATAGGACCTCGCAAAACACCGACTATAGGAACATATCAAACTTAAGTATATGCATGGGGCCCTAAAAGACGCCGCCATGCCGATGAAAGCCATCTCCCTATCGGTGCGTCCTGCGTTTCGATACTAGACTCTCTAAATTAATAAATAAATTTCACTGCGTGAGTATGCACTTTTTAGTTATGTCCTATACACTGTTTGCTTTCACTTCTACAGTCCTTGTGTCCGTAAAATTTGTAAAGAACAGCAATGCGTTAGTTAATAGATCCATGGGTCACACATCTTCCGCTGTGGCTCAGTGGCTATGGCATTCTGCTGCCGACATGAGGTAGCGGGTTGGAATCCCCGCCGCGGCGGCCGCGTTCCGGTTGGCGGGCGGAATGCAAGAAACGTACGCTCGTGTTACCGTGTTTCTGGTGCACGTTAAAGAACCACAGGAGTTCCATATTAATCCGGAGCCATTCACGACGACGCCTCTCCCACTGGGAAGTTTCGGACCCTAAACCCATAATTCAACTTTTTTTTTTTTTTATGGGAAACCTTTATATGTCCCATGAGGCAGAAAGCCGGCTTCTTCTGCAACGAGTGGTACCAAAAATCAACGTTATATCATCATCGTTTTGTATGACATCAGTAGTAATACACAAGATAGTAAATTGTATAACAACGTTGGTTAGAAGTAATTGTGGGCAATTAATGTAAATTAAGGTTGATACAAATTAGAGCAAGACTAATTAAAATGGATTAATGTTGGTATAAATTTAAGCAAGGTGGAATAAAGTGGATTAAGGTTGGTACAAATTAGCGCAAGGTGGATTAGGGTAGAGTTGTGAAGGACACGTGACAATGTATGACGTCACAATCATTTAATTAGAGAAGTCATAATGCTATCGCATTCAAATCACGTAAGGATACTTCAGTGACTGATTTTTTCAACGTTTTCTTACGTAAGTAACGTAGCGTACATGTCTGAAGTTCTACAAATGTGCCGTCGTTAAGCTCCTAAGCCTTGCAAGGCTGCATTAGCCTGCAAGCCACATAGCAAACCTCCTCGTCCTCCTGACATCACTAATGACGACAGTGCGATTCCCACTCTGCACGTCACAGTGAGTAATTACCGTTTCCTAGCCCAATCTTTTTATATCCTCGTTAAAGAAAAGGAAAGCACGCATACGATCAATTTGTAGCGCATACACAGTATACACTCTGGGAGATACTAACGGCTGCATCCTGCATCGGACGTGCAGCGGGCAGGCGTGTATTACCGCAGATACGGCCGAGGCCACCAGGCGCATCGCAGCTGCTTGGCACGTACGGTCAAGGATGACGTGCCGCGCTCGCCCATACTGATTGAAGCACCTGACATCTATTAGCAACCGGATAGACGCCCGGTCTTGTGTCGGCCAAGACGTGACTATATCTGTGACGAAAAAAATTAGCCCGGGAAGGAACAAGACGGTCATGCCATATCAAAATAGCTTACGAAACACCAAGGCAACTTACTTCTCCCGTCTTTCATGCTTTTGCAATATTTCCAAACTGAGCTTATAAATTCATAAACTTCGAGCGCTAAGACAATCATTGCCACTTCAAGCCAGTTCTTCTATTTATTTTTTCTTTGATCAGACTTAATTATAAGCTATAACCGTATAATCCATCTATAACTCCTTTATCAGCGTTTGCAAGATGAAGCGAATTATACCAAACACACTTTTGTGTAGGAATACGACTAATACCTTAAAGGTTAACATTTCAATTTATTTTAAATTCCAGGTGTCTTACGCACACTCCAAAACCGCGACATGGTTATGAGGCGCGCCATAGTGGGGGACTCCGGATTATATTTGACCACCTGGGTTCCTTAACGTGCATCTAAAAGATGTCGCAGTTTCGCCCTAAGGGCGAAGCAATGAATGCGATAGTAACACAGCAATGTCATACGAAGGTGAGCGGCTTTGGTAGCAATATGAATTGTAGTAAACATGAGCTGATTAAGTAAGCAGGTGTGCTGCGGCGTAAGTAGACGACATGAAGAGAGGCTCGATGACCACGAGAAGGCGCGTGTGAAACGGTGGTGTTGATGAGAAGCGCTTCCCGCGGGCAGCACGTGCGAAGGGACACACCTGTAGCGCTGCACTGCCGATCCGGGCAGCATTGCATGTGTAGCGTGCGTTGGAAAATGTGACCCGACTATTACTAACTGAATGAACAAGCGTGGTGTGAGCGCGCACAAACAAAAACGAATAGATCACACTGAATGAATGCAGACAACGACTGTCAAAACACTGGCAGCAAGCATACGCCACTGCGGGCGAAAGTACGTGCGGTCTATCGCTTCAACGGAAACTGAGCGGCGAATGCACGGCGCATAAAGGTCACAGTCGTGTGGAGATAAGAGACGGTGCGGACGAGCGACGAGCGCGGTTGTTGGCGGAGTAGAAGTGCCCCCCCCCCCCCCGCCCCCCCGCTCTTTCCGGCGCTGGCTTCCTGCTTCCTTGCTTGCGCGTGGGAGATGAGTGCGTTCGCTCTCCGTGATAGCGCGCGTCCCCGCACGCTTCCGCTCGGGCATACGGCGCGCGGCGAAGATTTTATCTATAGGGAACCTCACGGCGACGGCGACGACGACGCCGACGGCAGAAATTCGGTTGAAGTGTCCATATAATTGCTATCACAATAAAAAAAAGTACACGACAGTTTTTGAATTTCGACCTTACCGAAATGGGGCCGCCGGTGCCGGGATCGAACCCACAACCACGAGCTCAGCAGTGCAATGCCAAAGCCATTAATCTATCGCGGCGGTCTTAAACGAGAACAGCTCGATTAAATAAACTTAAACATAGGATTAACACTCGTTACGCTAAGTTACACGCTCAACGTACATAAAGATGAGTGTCCGCAAAAAAAAAAAAGAAACTCATTATTTCGCGCTCTCCGCAATTTCGGTGACTATATGGACCGCCTCGATTTTCGGGCATAATCTTTCCCGCTTACATCGAGACAAACAGAACTTCGTATTTGACTTCCGCCTCTTTGCCGGTGTCGTGACTGGAACGTATACACATTTGGGCATTCGGGTGGAAAATGCTTCTTGAATTCATTGAGCACTTTCTATTTTCGCCGATGTCAAATGCAGTCTCGAACCACTCCAATTCCTAAGTTACGCAAGCGAAGCGATAACGGCAGAACATGTGGCGCGCTGCGTAACGCTAACGTCGTTACAGCCGGTATACTAGCCCCCACATGTACAACAAATTGTGACCTGGCATGTTCTTGTGGATTCGTTTCTTTCTTATTTCCTCCTTTATTTCGTTTTAGTCAAATTTCTCCCCAGCCCCCCGTCCCCTTTTTTTTAAAGGGCGAGATGGAATCGCAGCTGGAAGCATCTGACGTCGTCGAAATCTCCAAAAACGCCTCTTGTGCAAGGTGCACTGCGAAGTCACCACAACCGACACCACCTAGAAAGCGCAGGCCTACGCACTCCGATCTATGACGCCATGCTACCTGGCCCGAAATGTCCATTGCCAAGGCTGACGTGACGAATGCAGTGACGTCAAAATCACCGTTGCTTACGCGGCAGCATCCCCATTAGATTCTATGGCAGTCGGGCCAGCTACCATGTCGTCATGGATCGGAGTGCTGTCTAGGTGGTGTTGCCACGACCAACAGCCGACGATAAGAACCGAAAGAGCTTCCAGCAAGTTTACTTCACAAAGACAAGCCGACCAGTGTAGAAACTTAAACCCCAAACAGAAAGAATTGCAACCCAAGTTAACACACACACACACACACACACACACACACACACACACACACACACACACACACACACACACACACACACACACACACACACACACACACATATGGATATATATATATATATATATATATATATATATATATATATATATATATATGTTCAACTTTGTTATATATCTCTCTATCTCTCCTTTCTCACCTTTTTTTGGCGCCTTCTTTCTCTACCTGAAGATATAAAAAGACTGTTGCAAGATTTTCCTGTATCCCTTGATAAAGGTCGGTCCACCGACCGAAACTGCTGGGAAAATAATAAACCTAAGATAACCGCGAAGTTGTGCTTCTGATTTTCATATATATATATATATATATATATATATATATATATATATAGAGAGAGAGAGAGAGAGAGATAATTATCTAGATCTACATATGTCAACCACATGTTCCTATAACAAGACAAGTGCAGTCGCAGTTTAACTGTCCCTCACTACTGAACCCAATAGAAGACAAAGAACTGCTGACAACCGACAACTAATCCTTGTTGAACGAATTCTGCGGCTACGTTTTCCTGTCACAGAAAGAAAAATATATAATGGGGCGAGAGCGCAAAACACCGCGAAAATAGGCTTCACCCTTTCGGTTTCGCTTGCACAGAAACGGAGAACGCGTCACGTCAAGGGGGAAAAAAAAAAAAAAAAAAAAGCGGGTTTTTCGTTCGATGTGAGAACCGAGTTTTCCCGCTTTCATTGTTGCAATTCTCGCTGCACTCGTCCTGCACTGCTTATTTCCTCGCAAAATTTAGACCATGACTAATAGGAAACCAGTTTCAAGGCAGCGTCGTGGAAAAGGGCGCGGCATTTGTGGAAGAAAAAATCAAAAGTGAATAACAGAGCACCGTTCCGACGCGTCTTCGCTGTTCTCTATTCTCTCGAGGAAATTTACCTATGCCTGCGTGCGTGTTTATATATATATATATATATATATATATATATATATATATATATATATGTGTGTGTGTGTGTGTGTGTGTGTGTGTGTGTGTGTGTGTGTGTGTGTGTGTGTGTGTGTGTGTGTGTGTGTGTGTGTGTGTGTGTGTGTGCGATTTGGGCAGCGCTCGTGTTCTTGTTCTGCCATCTTGCCTGCTGCGGTCTCTCTCTGCATATATCTTGTAAACATAATTTCCCTATCTCTTTTTGCTACTCTCATCCCCGTGGCAGTATATATGTATACGGTGTGTCCCAGCTAAAGTTAGCCAAGCTGTTGAACGAAAAAAAAAAGAAGATTAGAAAAACACGGTCGAAGATACAATTAGAAGACCTATGGTATTCAGACCTTAGGCCTCTTTAGAGACCTCTTCTGACCGACCACCGAGATCTTAAAATCGTAGTCGTACCTTACACCGTGTTTCTTTCTTCTTTTTATTGCGATAGCAATTATATGGACACTCCAAACCAGATTTCTGCCGTCGTCGTCGCCGTCGTCGTCGCCGTCGCCGTGAGGTTCCGTATGACGTCAACGGCGATGAAATCGTCGCCGCGCTCCGGACGCTGTATGTGCGAGTGAAAGGGCACGAGGGACGCGCGCTTTCACGGGGAGCGAACGCACGTCGGAGAGCAAACGCGCGTTCTGCGCCGGGCTCCCTGAAGGCCCGCAGAATTAAGCGTCTCTTTCCTCCTTTCCATATATAGAGAGCAAACGTAACTTTCTCGGTCGCGCGAATGTACCCGGCTGACAGCGCTGCAGGACGCAGGCCACCCGGTGTCCCTGCACTGGATCCCCGCCCACGTAGGGATCCCGGGCAACGAGGCAGCCGACACCCTGGCGAAGGACGCCCACCACACCACTGTGCCCCTCAGTCGGGCCGTGACGGAGGGCGACTTCACAGGACTGAGGCTGCGGCGACACCTGGCGACCCACCACCCAGACAAACGGGTGGCACTGGGATGCCCCCCACGACCACTCCCCCAGCGAGGCCTGGCTCGCAGGGAGACCTCGCTCCTTCTCCGGCTCCGCATCGGCTGCAGCTGGACGGCAGCACGCAGCTACCGACTGGGACGAGCGACGTCCCCGGCCTGCAGCTCCTGCGGGGAGCCGGAGACGATCGAACATCTCCTGCTGGCCTGCCCGGCGTACCTCCAGCAGCGGGGCCCACTCCTGCAGGAGTTCCGCCGCCTGGGCCTCCCCTCTGGCAAGGAGGAAGATCTCCTCTTCCCCGGCCGACACCACCTTTCTGCACTTCGAGGCGTCGTGGAGTTCCTTGACTCGTCAGGGCTCTCCGCACGCCTCTAGGGACATTTCTACAAGCGGGAAGGCCTCACGGCCTCCCACCCCACCCCGGGCCTGACCGGCCTGGCACAACACCCCTGCAGACTCTGCAGCACACCAAGGCCTTCCATCTCGGCCTGATACGTGCCGCCTATGCCTGCCGGTTTTGCTTCGCCCAGCCATGGCGACTCCACTCTATCCCTTCTTTCGCTCCCACTTACCCCTCCCCGTTGGCGCTGAGCCGTGCTCCCTCAAGGGCTGCAGAAGATAGCGCCAACCTTTCCCTTTCCCTCAAGAACCACTTATCATCGCGCGAATGGCTGTGGGGGGGCGGGAGGGAGGGAGGGGAGGCGATGTTTAGCTGCGGCACCAAATACGTATTTATATAAAAACTCCGCGCGCGTTCGGTGCGAACGCGGGCGAAACGCCGACGGCGTCGACAACAGTTCTGCGCGTTACTGGTGCTGCTGCATGTCCAAGTTTATACAGCTGACAAAACTACTATCCTTACTCCGTATAGCTCTAATGATTTGCTATCGCAATTGGTGCTTCGCCTTTCGGGTGAAACTGCGACAACTTTTTTTCCTCGTTCAACAGCTTATAGCTAACGTTAGCTGGGACACCCTATATACCTTCTGATATTCATTGATGCTGTCCCCCGCCTTTAGGTCCAATATATTCCTAGAACTCGCCTTTAGGAAGTTTTAGGTTTTTCGCACCCAAAGCTAGGGTACGCAGACCGCCGAGCACCTACAAGAACGCAAAATGAGCAACGCGAGCAGGCTCGTGGGGCTTTCGGTAGGCAAAGACGCGAGGGTGCGATGTTTCTAAATATTACGGGGGATGCTTAGAACTTTCCAAGAATGTGAAGGCGAAAGCCTAGTTGAACCCGTAGCGACGTGTATGAAGCTCTGAGCCCGCGCGGCGCCGTATGCAAGGCGCGCGAGCGTGCTGCCGCCGTTTCCAGAACGTTCTACGGGCACCGCCACTAATATTTCCCTCCTCCTCCCCAGCACCGTTGTTGCCCTTTCCCTCCGGCGTTGAGCGCGAGGGGCAGTATAGGAGCGCTAGCACAGAATTGCAGTTGCAAACGTTAGCGCTAGCCCCACTACTCCTTTCCAAGTCCCACGTACCGCCTCATGTTTACTGTATTTCCTTTTTTCTTCGTTTTTTTTAACCTCTTTTATATTATCTTTTATTCCCCTTACCACTTTTCTGCCCCGCCTTTTGGGGGACAGATATTTCAAAAGTACTACAAGCGCACGTTTCATTGAGAAGTTCTGGAGAACTGTTCTGCCTCTTACGAGTAACGTATGGAGTTACTGGTTTTCGTACTTCCTGCAAACATGCGCGTTACAGAGAGGAGCGGCACATGCAGCATAAGTAATATAAAGGATTCTTGAAGGTGATAATGATGGCGATCACTGCGACGGAGAAGGGAACGTGGTAGCAATCATCGTTCGCATTAAGGTAAAGGAATTAATCCGTGCATTGTTATACAACGCAGCACATAAACGCCAACTTCGAAGCCAATAACCCTGCTGGATGAAACACAATGAAACATAAGCGTAAGGGAAGCAAGATCTGATAATTAAAAATCGTCAGCCTAATAAAAGATTTGACGCAGTGAGAAAGGCGAACGACAACACTACCTAACGATAAGCGACTTATCAAGACTATATCCTTCATTGAAGAAACGCCACAATGACACTGCTCTTGCACGATACATCACATCAGTCGAACGAACAAACAGCCTTTAATCAAACGTCACAGAATGCTTAGGAGCGCGGACAAAAAGCCTTCAACAGGCTTGACTGGGCCCGTGCCCCCTACAATTGGCACAAAGCGAGAAGAGGGCGGCTTATAACAAAACAGGTTACAGATTGGCAGTTATCTCACGTTATCGCGCGAATTGCTTCCAGTTGTGAATAACTCCTTCTTTCGTCACCGGATTCAGGCAGCGCGAAACGTCGCTCACAGCTTGCACAACGTTGCCAGCTCCGCGTGAAACATGAGCACAGTTTTCTCGAGCAGAGCTATCAGTGCGCACGCGCATGAATTCAGCCGTCCATCTCCCAGCTGCCGGTCTGCGCAGCCGGCATAACGGAATACAAACGCAGGTCACCCCACGAGAATGCCGGCGTGCCGGAAAGCACGCATCGCACTGGCGACGGCAGTGCGCTAATCGAATCGACCCTGAATACTAATTCATCTGTGTTCTTCCAGTCCCCCGATTAGGTTTCCCTTAAATATATAACTCTTCGCAGAAGAAACTGGTTTCACTGGGACACGACGAGCTTAAATGAAAGTTCACTCTGTTATTTGATGACGCTGATTCTCCCGAGGTATAAGCCCCCGCAGATGGATGTGACCGGCATCAAGTGCGCGCCTCGTCAAGCGAGAGAGAGCGGCGCCCTTTCAAACTGCAGTTGACTCAGCAGCGCAAGAAACACTGGAGAGCCAAGGGATTCCCTTCGCAATAACCTTTACTTAGCTGCAGCTGTGCCCGCTTGCAGCAACAATGGTTTCAGGCGGGACAACAGTGTTTCATTTTTACTGCGAGCAGCAGTTACGAGCTAGCCCGATCGTTTTCGCTCACTCGTATCTTTCATTCCTTCCTTCGCCTCTCCCGCCTTGATTCCGAGATCGAACGAACGATAACTGCGTTTCAAGCAGAATCATCAAAATACAATGCCACGGCCACCATGTGCGCGAGTAAATATTTGTATCGTTAATTAACTCGTTCTCCCACGAGTGTTTCAGTATGAGCAAAACTAAACAAAACTAATAATGCCGTAGAATTCTTGGTGTGCAAAGTAGCGCCAAGCGAAGAGAGACGTGTGCGGGATACAGCGAATAATCACGCTTGGTTATAGCGATTAATTAGGTCGGACATAATGTAGCTTTAGAACGGTGCTCCACAGATGAAAGGAAAAGCATGTAGAAAGATCAGTTTTAAGAGCCTCTGGGTGCAATTCACTGTTCGCAGTAATTGAATTAAGGCAATCAAAGAATCACTGCAATCTCTGGGTTTTTTTTTCCAGCTATTGTTAACTTGCAAAGTGATAATAAACTTTATTTGAAACTGGAGAGATTAACCTAGAAAAAAAAGCTTGGCATGCTGTACTACAGATGCAATGCATGATGAGGGGTCAGAGAGAGAGTGTAAGAGGAACGAAGGACACACATACAAACGGACATGCACGAAGCAATATCTTGAATTGAGCAAGCTTGCCGGCCACACACATGGAAAACACTTGACGGCGCCGCTACAGACGGGGAGAAAACGCGCCCGTGTTTTACGTGTTTCGTCCTCGTCTCCGGCGCCGTCAAGTGTTTTCGATACGCGGGCAGCACATTGACACACAAACTCGATACTGGCACATTGGCACACAAACTCGAGGCAACAGCGCACAAAAAAAAAAAAAATGAACAAAGTTGTACGCGTATATATAAGTTGAGCTACGGCTGCGGCAATAAGCAAAATTTTATCTATTATGATCCCTCAGGCGAGTTGACAAAACTGCTCATCCTGTATAGGACAGTATCGAAGAAGAGCAACTGATAGCTTTTTAAACGTACGTAATACATTTTTTATTCAAGTGAGGACCACACTTTAACGTTGCTTATGAAAACATTCGTTCAGTTGTATGACTGAGGTTACTAGGCCATATGAAGGACTACATTGCAGTGGAGCTGCTTAGCACAATCGTTGACTCTGAACTGCTGTATTTTTTTTTTTTTTTTGCAGTGCATTTCATCTTATCGTTCAATCAAATCAAAACGCCACACTTGTCGGCTTAATACGGCTAACTCGGCAGATGTGAGCGGCGTTAAGTACGCCTCGTCAAACGAGAAAGGACGGCGCCCTTTTAAAGTTCGGTTGACTCAGCAGTGCAAGAAACACTGAAGAACCACGGGATCCCCTTCACAATAACCTTTACTGTCTTCACTTAGCTGCAGCTGTGCGCCTTTGCAGCAGCAATGATAACAGCAGTGTTTTTTTTTTTTTTTTTTTTTTTTTTTTTTTGTAACGCGTTTGTTCGCTCGTTCGTTCCTTCCTTCCTTCGCCTGTCATGGCTTGGTTTTGGTGTCAAACTGACCTAGAATAACATCCTGGAGGTATCCCTTACTCGGATTGAAAGCAACTCTGACGCGGCACGAATTTCCCCCAATGATAATAACGCTATAACGGCCACGGTACCCTAGTCTAATAAAAGCTAAGCCTGCAGAACTTGATAGGACGAAAAGACACAGCGCAAAACCGAAGTTATTTCCACGTGGCATCGTTCTCGACCGCGTTGGCAGGGGATGTCCGTCACTCCAGTGACGCGTCTCGCTGGACTTCATATATGTACTTTATGCAAAGGAGATTGATTGATTGATTGATTGATTGATTGATTGATTGATTGATTGATTGAAGTGCAATGTTCTAGAGCGACACCTGGGCTCAGTAGTGTATAGCTCCAGTTTAATTTGGACTACCTCGGGTTTATTAATGTGCATCTTAATCTAAGAACACAAGCGCTTCACCCGCGGCCAGGAGTCGAACCCGTGATCTCTTGCTGTGGCCTCCGAGACCGCCCTCGGAGGCCACGCTCGTGCTTAGCAGCACAGTACCACAGCCACTGAGCAGCTTCGGCGGGCTCGTACTTACGTGACCCACAGCGAGAGTACACAATCGATCGAGAACAGGGCCCCTAAGGTTTCTCGCACTCAGGCTAATTCACACTCACTCAGACTGAGTCATATTAAGTGTTAGTCACCGGGCGAAAAAAAAAAAAAAAAAACAAGTACGCGTGAACGCGCTACACGTTATCTGTCGCACGTTTCACGGTGATCAAAGAGAAAGGGTCACCTTCGTTGCTACAGTTATTATGCGTGTAACGTGCGCACCGTTGCTTCCACGCGCAAACAACAACAGGCGGTCAGCGAGCGTGACGTCATCGTGACCCCCTTCTTCTCTTCCTAGTAGACACGCTGGCGACGCTTACTACGCCGTTCTTATCGCGAGACGGGATCGCGGCGATAAGGCGTCGTCTGGGGGGAAAGCCTCACCTGAGAGTACGCTCGGAGCACGCGTCGCAATCACGAGTTGCGCGCACCGAAACGCGGAATCTGTAGCTCCCGTTTATAGGGCAACACGACGTCAGAAGACATGATCATACTAGAGTAATTCATAGGATGCTTAATTTAGTAGTCGAGTACGAGTGGCAAACGTCTGCGGCATACAAAAACTACTTGATGGACGGTCTGTGCAGATCTCAAAAAGGTTCTTTTGCGACCTTAGCCGCACCCTTGTCGTCGGCGTGATATTCAATAAAGGCTGTCGTCGAATTCTCCCACGAGCGTGGCCCGGATTCCAAGACCTTGAAGAGCATTCGCTGATGATGTTCATTCGAACCGGACATACTCGTCCTCATCAACACTTTTCTCTCTTTTTCTGTTTACTCCCATTTTCCTTCCGCAATGCCGAGTAGCAGGTCAGAACTTTTGTTCAAGCCGACCATTAAACTTTTCTGTCATAATAAATGTATTTCTCTCTCTCTCTCTCTGAGTGTGTGAACGCATAAAACCAGTTAAGAAACGCTGTGTCCGGCGATGTGGCGGCTGTAACATTCGCACATTGCTGTTTTTATTTACTCGCCTCATGTATTTAAAGAATAAAGCACTTAGAGTCATAATAACTGCACTATTCACTGTCTACTACACCACGATAAAAGAAGCAATACATGGAGCACCACACAGCACTTGTATAATAATCGGTCACGCGCCAAACCGTTTCATTCAATTACCGGCAGATTTAAATGAACTCACCAAACACCTGCTACATTCCTGATCAGACTCACGTCTTCTTTCTACCCACTTTGGAAGAAAAGAGCATTCTTTTTTTTCTCCCGTAGCAAGATGGCGCTATTTTCGTTCTAAATGATCATGACACCAACTAACCAACAGAAAACTCTATTCTACCCACTCAGTTAACACAGGACTTCGTTTTAAAAGCCTAAAGGTTTTACATGTTCTTTGCCTCAGCCAAATATATTCGTCAGCATCCGGATAAGCACAACACTGATGAAGGCCTCTAGATCAGAATCCAATGCATATAAACTGAAAACAAAGTCAATAAGCCAATAAGCTTGACTTAGGAAGCTTTCCGCTTAACGAAGGCCACGGTCACTTCATCAGAAGATAGCCGAGAAGGCAGTACAGGCGAAATCGGGTTAGGACCAACTTGCTGTTAAATCTTGCCTCATCCATTGCTGGCTACCCTACGCTGGCCCTACGCTGGCTGGCTACCCTACGCTGGGAAAGGGGAATAGAAAGAAGGGAGAGAGTGAGAGAGAGACAGAGAGAGAGAGAGAGAGAGGGAGGGTAGAGAGACATGCACGGACAGCACTACAGAGTCAAAGGCGCTCGCACAAGCCAGACGTTCTCAGAAAGCACAAAAGCGCCTTCACTGCCTTGAGACGATGACCGGTGGGGACGTTGTTCTGGTATAGTCTGTCCACTCAGAAAACGATCTAGTTTCCTGAATGCGTTGGACATAGATTGTCTTTGTGCATCAAACTGAAAACAGTGGCACAATAGGTTGTCAATGTTCTCCTCGCATCCGCAGACATCATATGCAGGACTGTCAGCCGTTCCAATTAGTGCTGAATAAGCTTTCGTAGAGGCAACACACAACCACAACCGACACAGAAGAGACGCTTCGCATCTGTGCAGTCCTGGCCAGAGGTCCGAGTCGCAGCGAAAGGTTGAGTCGATAAGCAAGCATAAAAGCTTGCCGCCTGAAAACAAAATGAGAGCAGCACCCGAAGAACGTGCTCAAGCTGTGACCGCATCGAATTCACCGAAAACACCGCGCTAAAAGAATAAATAAAAAGAAACGCGCCAATAGCCACGCTGCCCCAGAGACAAATAGCTCGTCTATCGACAGACCTGACGTTTAATTGAAAAGCAGCTGCGCGTACCGTGGCGTTTCCAAACGGCGCATGCAAGCATGCATATAGCCCACAGCAGGTCCTCATCAACGCAAACAAAAAGAAAAATGAAAAGAAAGAAAGAGGCCAGAGATGCTTTTTACGTGCTTCTGCGCAGCTGCAGAAACGAGCTCGAAAACAAACGCTTCAGCGACCCCGTCAGCTTTTATGGCCAGAATCGTTGTTGCACGCGAAAACAGCAGCGTGAGCCATCATATAAGCGCCTATGTTCGAACGCGAAGCTACCGGCGGCAATTAAATGTTTACGGGACGTTCATGGCCCGGCCAAACTTCATCGATGCGCAGAGTCCGTGACGTTCGGAACCTGCTGTGCAGGACCATATTCGACGAGCACGCACGCCCTTTTATGTTTCGTAATGTGCGTTTGTGAGCTGACGTCCGTTGGAAGGGCGCCAGATATCGCTCCGCCAGTTGCCGTGTCGCGCATCTTGGTGTACGGCTTGCTCCGGATACGCGACTCAATTGTGGAGCGTCGTGCGTAGTCGTGCTCTCAATGTGTGTTCGCCTGTAAACTTACATATGCAACGTCAAAAGTTTTGCTTTTACTTCCACCACAACAGTAATAGGCCCTCTCTGTTACAAGCTTTATTCATTTCGGCAACTCTATAAACATGTTTCTTTGCAAAGCGTATGCAACGTATGGAATATGCTGACAGCGTGTAGCATTGTCACATTGTTGAACGGGAAAATTCGCGATACATGTGCAGCAGAATAAGGAAACCGACTGAAATATTGCGATATTGTGCATTGTACTAATGCTACGTGTAAACTATGCAACCGCGACAGACAGACGCCGGTATAGGCCAAACGAAGTTGTGCCAAGGTTTCCGCGCGTATGCTGAAATAAATGACGTTGGCTAAAAACAACACGACCAAATATGCAACGATTTTGGCGTGCACGGCCACTGCAATCCTACGGCATAACGAAAGGCTTCACTGTACTTCGCTTCAAGCCAAAGGCCCCAGCCGGTTAGCGCACGATTACAGATAAATCTGGCACCGTACCTTATCGTATAAACAACAGGAAGGTTTTTCCAATACCCCCCTGGTATGAGCAAACATTTAGCATTGTCATCGTCGTTACTTCGACATCCAACTCCTGTCACGCCGTCGTCGTGAGTCATCGTCGTCACACATTCGTCGTCATACCGCTGTCATCGTGCCCCGGAGTCATGGCGTCGTTTCACCAGCTTCATCACTCGAGTAATGTCATCCCATTGTCGTCAAACCACTTTCGTCGATCGATATCGATGTCATTCCTTGTTCGCCGTTCATTCCTTGTCACCCTGTCACTCTCATGCCGCCGTGGTCGTGCCATCTTCATTCCAGCTTCTTCACAGTCGTCGCGGTGTTGTTCCGCCATAGTTATGATTTGCTAATCAACATCTCGTTGTATTCATGCCGTCGTCGTTATAACGCCTTTACGTTCCATCGATATCATCCCTTCTTCATCATTCCATCGTCACTGCGTCCGCGTCATGCACAGTCCTCTTCATACCTCCATGCTCGCGGGCAACCTTGGCAAGCGAGTGTCATAGTAAAGTGGGACGACATTGGAGTAGGTGGCATATAGCCGAAGTAACGAGTCTCAGAATTACCACTGCACTTGTTAAATAAATGTGACATTAACTTCGATAAAGTTATTCAATCAATCAGAAATATATGGTCTGTCGCTACGTTGCTCGAATGTTATTCGCATTACCGCCGCCAGACATCGTGAGGTGAGCTCAGCCGTAATTTTTTTTCTGAACCGTCTTTAACCTCAATTGTAGAGAGAATGTTTGCAAACGAAAAGTGGGCGCCTTTCTGCCTGGCCGTCTACTGCGTAACATAGCGGTGACAACAAGCAAACGCCGTGCGAGTCATACCCACAGCACTGGTCTCCGAAATGTCCGGTAAGGAGGAGCAACGCACCACGTCGGAGATTTCGGAGGCAATATCGAAGCTACCTATGTCTATTTGTGCCGTTCTTGGCGAGTATGCATACCGGATTCGCGGTAGAATGCTCGAATCTTCTGTACTGAATTCAAGTTCTGTAGTAAAATCACGACCGGAGCGAGAATCCTTTTTTTTTTTTTCTTCTTTTCAGCGTGCGGCCCATATGGTTTCCACTCTCCATAAAACCAGGGAATGTCGCATGAACAGCTTCTCACCATGCGGTTGAGGTGTCCTCTATTGAGAGACAGTTATCGCGCTGCACTTTAACCCAATCTTTCACCCTTTCCAACTATAATCTCTTGTCAGCTTCTCACCAAAATTAAGTGCCAATTGCCATGGAAGAGGCTGCTGCTCTAGAACACAGCGAATAATTCTAACGGAAGACTTTGTTCAAACAAGTGAGCCATTCGACCGCAGAATGGGGCTGTCATGCATGTATACACGAATTCGAATGTCATAGATCATTTCAGATATACACCTCCTGGACGATTTACTCTTGAGACTTGTCGTACAGCGGGGCACTTTGCTGAAAGTGCTCCGGCTTTAATCATGTCATTGTACTATGTGTGCTGCTCATTCATCACACGCAACGTCTGCTTTCATCAGGGTTATTCATTTTACTCTTCGTTAATGACGTCAAAGCTAAGTCACCATCGCCACCCTTCCGCAGAGCGCCATAAATGTTCGATACGGAGAAATTTTGACCACTGCGTACGACATTGTGTACACTGGTATATATGCTGCCGGCAATGGGAAACTTAAGCCCCTATAGGTACGATACCTACGGATGTTTTATGTTTAAGTGATGGCCTCGATAAGTTGATTGATTGCTTGATAGATTGATCTTAACGTCCCAAAGCGGCGCTAGGGCTACGTGAGACGCCGTAGTGGAGGGTTGCGGATTAATTTTAGCTGCCTGGGGTTCTTTAACGTGCACCTGAATGTAAGCACGCAAGTGTTTCTTGCATTTCGCCCCATGGAAATGCGGTTACCGCGGCAGGAAATCGAACACGTGACCTCGTGATCAGCAGCAGAACACCACAGCCACCGAGCAACCACGGCGGAGAACGACACGGCAAATAACACCATGCACGATAACTACCATCGCGCATAAATCTGCGGGAATCATGCCGTGTATAGTTGCATCGCATTGAACTGCAACTTTACGCTCGATTTCGTATATAGAACGGGCAAATCGACCATTGCAAAGCATCTGCCGGTGGTTCCTTCCCACTGTACTGCGAGAATGCGGCGGCAGCAAGCAGCAGCAGCAGCAGCTGTGCGCCCTCGTACCGCCCGACACGCGTCGAACTTTTCCGCGGCGTCGAATTCACCTCGTGTCCGTGTCATCAGAATCGAAGGCGGACGCGCAAGGAGCGTTTCGCGCTATCGTATTATATCGTTCGTGAGCCCGACGACAGGAGTTCCCATTGCCCGCTCCTCAGCCACGTGTTCGGTCCGGCGGGAAACATCCATTAGGCCGGCGCGCCGGCTCCTCCTGCACACAACTATTCACTGGGCGAGAGGGCGCAGCGCAAGAAAAAGTTGCAGCGCGCTGCGTCGGCGTCGGCCTACATATCGGCGCGTCGCGTCGCGTCTCGGCAGGCTACTGCAGCGCTTGCCCGGCTGCGCCGATGAGGGCGAGGAGAGGGGCGTACGGTTGGCGCCGACGCCGATTCCGGCGGCCCCGCTTGCTTCTTCCCTGTCGCCGCTTCTGAAATGTGAAGAAGAACCGGGACGCCGCGACCACCGGGCGAAAAATAAATTCCCAAAGGGAACCGGTCTCCCCCCTCCAACGTGTGTGTGTGTGTGTGTGTTTCCGATCTCCACGCACAAATGCGCACTTTCAGACGGACATGACGCCGAAGTAAGGACGGAGTGGACAACAGGATGACTCCGCGAGTAGTAGTAACCGTTGCTCTTAGTCTCGCCAACGATGATGGCCGGTGATATAGTATGTAGGTTAGGCGGCCCGGGTCGGAAAGTTGTGATGTACTCCAGACGATAGACAGGCTCATATTAAGTTGTTTCTTGCTTTGCTAGGAAGGATGAGTCGACCTCGGGGTAGGCCCCGGGGTGGGTCCGGCTGAATGAGAACGGAGGTCACGGGGAGATTTCAGAAGGCGAGCCAGCTCCGTGCCATGAAGAAACCGTGACGTCCTTCCGACAATGCGATGATGACACCCACGGAGCCATCGGAGCAAGCTGCCATAGGAACTTGCGCAACATAACAAAGAGAAAGAATGAGAGGAAATTTCGCTCGCACGCAACGAAACGAGTGCTATCTCAAAGTGTTTATCCCTTTCAATGAAGTACGAGATAGCGGGCGATCGTTAAATGCAGTTCGAATTCGCATACCATGCCCGATCAGCAACGGCTGTTTGCTATATGCTATATAGAAGCATGGCATAAGGTCTCATTCCCGTTGTTATATACAACAGACGTGTGACTCACTTGTAGATGCTTCCAGAATGCGCAAAG
The DNA here is from genome assembly GCF_013339745.2 of Dermacentor silvarum. Classification (NCBI taxonomy): domain Eukaryota; kingdom Metazoa; phylum Arthropoda; class Arachnida; order Ixodida; family Ixodidae; genus Dermacentor; species Dermacentor silvarum. The sequence goes on from NC_051161.1 coordinate 20,192,728, forward strand.
CAGGAACGCGCAACTAACGGCTCTGTTAGTGAATCGTGTACACGTCGCCAAAAAGCGTTGCAATCGGCTTTACATCATACGTCTGGCTTGCGCGCTGCTGTACCTATCACAGTGCGAACTTGTACTTTTTCTAAGAACCCGCTATTCTATGTTTCTTTCACACGTGCCGCCAAGAGAGGTCGAGCACTCCAGGCGCGCGCAAAAAAAAAAAAAAAAAAAAAGAAAGAAAAGACGCTTCGGCTTCTTCCCTGTGCCCAACGCGAACCCAATAACAAGGAATACTACACGCGCACGTGTTAATGAACCCGAAGCTACCCAATTTAACCCTGACTAGACGCGCGCACACCTGACTGCGGCGTCAGTGTGTTAGCCCGCGGATATACAAGCACTGAGAAAAGCCGGCGCTGGACGCGCCGAACGGCTCCTCTCTCTTTACCACACCAGTAATTGTATCCGCGGCGACGCACACGTGCAATCAACCACCACCGAAACTGTATCTGATTACGGTAGCCTAATTACCCGAGGTCGAGCAGGCTAGCTATAGGCGGACCTGACTCGTGCAAGATCCGTACGGCGCGCGCACACCGCCAGAGGCCCAGAAAGGCGGAGAAACGAAGACTAAATGAAAGACAGAGATAGAGAGAATAAAAAACACGACAGTGCGTGCGTGCGTGCGTGTTTGCCGGAAGGCCACGCCGCTCGATTCTAGGCACCGCCGAGCGGCGAGGTTAATAACCTCGGCCCGCTTTTTCTTTCTTCTGCCTGCTTCCTTCCCACCAGCAGCTCGCCAGAAAACAAGCGGCTCGCTTTCTTGTCGCCTTTCCGATGTAACGGATCGCGCGCCCTGTCATCGCGTTGCAAACGTCCTTTAGACTCTATTCGATTTATAACGGGTTGGACAAGTAGATTCCACTAAATAAAAAAAAGAAAGAAAACGAGCAACGAAGCAGTCGAGGCGAAGCATCTGCCTACGACGAAACGACGATTCGATCCTTGCTAAGCAGACATACCGTTTTTTGTCGCGAACTATACGTATAATAGTAGGCTTACAATATGGCGGACACAAAAGTTGCTGCCGCTGTTAGCCGACCCCTGTTAAAAAAAAAAAAAAAAGTTCGGCAGCTGTTACACTCTTGTAACACAAGAAGGCGAAAGCCTGCTGCACATTTGGTACTACATTGCGTTATGCAATCGGGGTTAGACTTCGTTGCAAGACATAACGAGCCGTATATGGGAAGCACACATGTGGCACTAAGGCAACCTCCTGAACGCCACATATGAACACTTAACGTAGTACCTTAGGTGCAGCATGTTAGTGCACGCACTAGGCCACATCTTTAGTCAGTGACATGGCTGCGACGTGACGTGCGCAAACACGCACGCACTAGGCACACCTTTATTAAGCCAGCTAGTACTGTGGAGCAGCCGTGGCTTCAGGCAAGCGTGCTCGTATAGCAACCCGGTGGCCCGGGTTCGATTGTCGCCCAGACCGAAATACGTACTAAATTTTCTTTTCAAAGCCACTAATTTACTTTGTTTACTCATTCAGTCCATTCCAGGCTACCATGGGTGTAGACCACGGAAAGTAAAGACGCCAGAAAAACAGCGTGTATATAATGTCGGTGTGAAGTAATAAAGGGTGTGGTTTAAGCACAGTTGCCTTGTCTCTGGTTTCACTCTTTGTAGAACCACGTGTGCGAATTCAGGTGACGTCACAATGGGTGATCGTTGTGGGTGTCGTTTACAGCTTCGTTGTCCAACCACCTTCACAGCGTGGATTGGAGCCACAATTTTTTTTTTTTTATTTACAGCGAACCTGTCTATGGCTAAGATACGGGATTGTATGGCGTCCGCGCGCAAGAACTCTCCCCCGAGTGATACGCGAATGTGTGTGCGTACTTATCGGCACGAGGATCACCGATCAGGACAATAAATATGTTTGTACCGTTGTTAAAAATTCTGTGTCACCTCTGTGTCGTGCGCTAAACAGCTTCGCTGGCCATCCACCTTCACAGAGTGGAATGGCTCATGAATTTTTTGGCAACTGATTCAAGATTTACGTCGGTGGACGCAAGAAATTATGTGATGACCAATGATTTATTCATTTTCTCAACAGAATATGCCAGGAAACAGGCAAGACGAGGTTCTGTCGAGCAGTGTATACATATAGGGAAAGGCATTATATAAATTTATACGTCAAATGTCAATTCATTTCGCAGCAGGTTAGAGAACGGATATCTAAACGCTGCGCGGCAGCAGCTCCGCAATTGCTATACGTGTGCAGTCAAGTAGTTCACTATTTCTTGAAATCATAGCGGATACCAATTAACTCGCTGATCTTTAAATCAGGGTTAGTGACAACGAGTGTTGTCCATCGGTGAAATAATGTTTCAGAAAAAAAAAAAAAAAAACAAGACGACACAGGCCTGCTGAAACACCTCGTAATCTCTGCTCACTCACACGGGCAAATACTCTTTCTTACAGAACTGTTCGAGTGAAAAGTGTTCCTGCCGCTACCATATGCCCTACATATATTCATTCCAACTCTTTTCGCCAACGCCAGATAGTGATTACCACATTGTTCCATATCTAACCGTAATCATATCCCGTTACGTTTACGCCAAGGAATAAAGAAAGAAAGAAACCCGATTGTAGCTTGTTTGGGAAACATGTTAACGGAATTTCATTCGCCGTTTGCAACAAGCCTTCCCTACGCCCTGCATATATTCATTGCTACTCTTTTCGCCAACGCCAGCTAGTGATTACCACGCTGGTCCAGATCTAACCGTAATCATATACCGTTACATTTACGCCAAGGCAGAAAAGAAAAAAAGAAAGCCGATTATAGCGTGTTTGGGAAATATGCCAATGGAATTTCATTCGCCGTTTGCAACAAGACTTGCCTCCACTCGAGGTCTAGAGGCCTAAGTTGCGAAAAGTGCTTTAATCTAACGCTGATTTTGGGCAGCGAACGGCTAATGCCTTTAGAGGCGCAGACTCTTCCGAGAAACGACCGGGCCCGATAAGATGCGCTTATCATGACTGACCTAGCGCGGAGTCATTGCTGCTGCGACCGAGTATAGGTCTATCGCATATTATCGACATGAGATTCCATAGCAGCGAAGCAAACAAGCGTCACTGCAGAATTGATACCATTAAGACCACGCGAGGATATCGTTACAGTATATACAGATAACTCAAGGCACGCTATCGTCCTTCCTGATCTGCAGCACCAAACTTTCCGTCAAACGCTAACGCACGTTGTCCCGCTAGGGGATTTGGGAAAAACTGTAAGCGACGACATTGAACATCATGGAATCCCACGGCGCAAATCGCGGCCACATTTTGTAACTGCTATTTCAGCACCTTTTTGTATCGTCCATCTCACGTTATGGTCAATCCTATGCAAAGATAACACTCGCATGCCAATTAGCCGGGCAGAGACGGAGGGCGAAAAAATATACAGAGAAGGAAGAATTCGTCACAAAACACGGCCCCCGCACCTAATCAACATATAACTGATAACGTGCTTGCTTCTATTATCGGTCACTTCAGCCGCATATGTGTTGGCCATTCACAAAGTGCTCAGGCGTCCTGATTTAGATGAGAGACTCGTCCCGCGATTTTACCAAACCCAACCGCATAATGCAGGGCATTACGTACCGCTCTGTACCATGACGTCACACACGGGAGTGAATGCCCTATCTTCAAATAGGGGCAGCATGAAAGTACATAGCAGCGGCGTTATCTGTGTTCATGATTTCGTCACGCTAGTCTTGCCAATTGGAACTTCGACCCTGATATGTGACGGTGCGGCTGAAGGCGTTGCTGATTTGTACACGAGGTGACGTTGCTTTTACAAGCGCGAATGCAGCGTTAAAGGATAAAATTTGTTCATGAGAACTACACATAAGCGTAACGTGTGGAAATAGTACAGAAACAGCGTGGGGCATACTTTGTTGCCATATATCACACTATACACCCAGAGGTCACAGAGGACGTCGTAAGCTTCCCCAAGGAACCACCCAGAGGTCAACGAGGACGTCGTAAGCTTTCCCGAGGAAGTAGGCATCAAGTATAATATAGAGCAAAAGCTTACAAAAAAAAAAAGAAAAATTACCAGTGGAGAATATTAAGGAAGGCTGGGATACTGGTGATGTATAAAGGCCGAGAACATAAAGATTAGATTTTAGGACAATGAATTTTAATCAGCTTTGCTATCATTAACAGCATGTGTCTTAAAGAACGGATAATAAAACCCTTAACGCGCCCGTAAATATTACTACACGTGCGTCTTTGCATTGCATCGCCATCTGAATGTGACCTCGGGCTCAGCAACAAAGCGCCCCACCCACAGAGCCACCGCGATTCGATGATACGCCTGCGTAGCTATAGCACTTTTCTCCGATAACACCAAGAGCCAACCTTCAGCTGAGCCGTTGTCATGGCAACGGCTCCGCACGTTCACACGTAGGGTCGTTAATATCCTCGAGAACATCGACGACTTCGCGCGCACTGAACGATATCGAGCGTGGCCTATGAATGAGCCAACTTAAACCACGCTTATCTCAAGATATTGCACTGAAGTCGTATTTACGACTGTTTAAGCGCGCTTTTATTCTGCCTGTGTCGGGAGGGGGAGCTGGTTGCGAATTGTTTGATAGCATAGCACACCGCCACGTCGCTGCACGGCCTGTATAACGCGCTGCCAAGTAGACTATCGATTCCTCGACAATTTTCAAGGCAATCGACCTTGTCGACGCTGATGCTCGTAAACGTATAACCAAGCAACGAACGGCCAGGGGCAAGTCCTTCCGCAGAACGTTCGCCAAAGCAGTTATCACACAGGCAGAACACGGGGCAAAAGAAAGTAATAAACCAGGAGCTCAGCCGCTGAAACGAGGACTGAATATTTCATCACCTCATTAAGGTCTCCGAAACCGGAAGACAATTCCAGTTCGACGTAATCAGCACCGCCGTCTTCCGCGCCGGGTATGATTTACGTCGGACTCGAGTGTTTCGACGTGTCTGACTATGCTTCTCGCAGGAAAGCCCATCTGTCGTATCTTCGCAAGTAGTTCTTGCGCAAGCATTACCCGTCAAAGAAGACGCAACCCCTACAAAAAAAAAAAAAAAAAAAAAATCTGGCAAGTGACGCGCAAGCGCGTACTCCGATAAACCGAATTGGCCGGGTTGCCCGACACCAGAGCGGGCGATAGAAAGACCACAGCGGTCATGCTCGTGGTCTTCTATCGAAAAAAAAAAAAAAAAAAAAAAAAAACCGGAGCTAGAAATGCTACGGGCATCCCCGAGATATGTTACAAGGGCGATCCCTTTCGCGACTTCCTACTACAACTCGGCGTTTAAGTCTTTCATTTATTTCTGGTCTTTTACTTTTCCTGGCGCCGTGCCTATCTGGCTGATGCAAACGGAAAGAATGCCTCTTGTACAGGACGCGGGTGTAAAGAAGCCCCCCCCCCCCCCCCTTTTTTTTTTTTTTTATTTTATTGCCCCGCTTGGAAACGCGATCGACGTCTGGGAGTGAAGCTCGCCACACTTCCCTGCAGGCTCGCCAGGAGCGAAAGAAAAAAAAAAAGAAAAAAGCAAGGAATGCTATCTCTTTACTGCCTCTCCAGAGTTCGCCTCCGAGTTCCGTAGCGGCATCCTTTTCTGCACGGCATCTAGAAAGCGAAGCCCCTCATATGCAATGTCCACCCATGGTTCGACTTGGATATTCTGCAACGCTGCGGTTTCTTTATCGCCTTGGCATCCGCGCGCAAGGTTGTGCAGTTCCCACCGTCGGTGATTTCGGAGCGACGATTTCTGCTCGCCCAGCAGCAGCAGCCTATAATGCATGGCACTTATGCGAGTCGACGAACTGCTGACGTGCCAGCGGAAATGGCTGCGCGATGTGCAGCAGTTCGCCTGCATCAGCGATCGCCTGCACTGCGCTCCGTTGAGATCGACCGAGTATCAATCACCTGAAACCCAGCAACAAAGCCGCCAAGCATAAAGCGCTACGATGATTCGCGGACTGATGCACAGGGCCCTGGACGTCAGGATTAACTTTAAGAACGATCGGTGCTTTCATTTAATGGGTGCCATTTAACATGCAGAAGCTGCAGGCCGCAACGCTGCGAGACACAGCTAAGTGGTAGAAGAGGACGGAGATTTGGTTTATTCCCAGGCACCTCTAGTTCTGTAACGTGCACTTAAATCTAACTACGCGACTGCCTTTCCATTAAGATCACATCGCAATGCGGCCAGGAGTCTAACCTCTGACTTGGGGCTCATCTGCAGAACCCTGCAGCCACCGCGACCGTTCCCTGTCTCCTAAATAACACAAACTCCGCTGCCGGATATTGACCCTAATAATGACAGCCAAGGCTATTACGCGGCAATCTTAGTTCAGAAGCTGCGTAGGCGCGCCTGCGCAACATGGCAGACAAGCAAAAGTTCCGGAGAGCCATGACCCTGCTATAGAAGGAACACAAGGTCGCGCATCGTAGCCCGTCGTATCTTGTCTGTTTCGCACCAGAAGGCGACTTGCAGTAAGACATGCGCAGCGCAGTGCAGCACCGACACTCTGGGAGCCATATCGCTCTTTCTTTCTTTTCTGTAAAAGATTATTCCGCGATTCCCATCATCATCGTCTGCCTCTCCTCTATATGTGCAAACAAGAAATGATTGTTGACTCACTGCACGATTCCTTCGTTCTATTCGCGATTATGCCTGTTTGCATTCTGAACAGATCTTTGGATTTTCTTTTTTTTTTTCTTTCTTACCCGCCAAGCGGGCGAAATACTGACGGCCAATGAGCGACAAGCAGAGAAACAGAAGGCGAACACCACAAACCCGTCGCCCGCACTCTAAAACGAACGAGTACTAACAGCAAACGCGCTTGCGGGCCGCGACCTCGGCAGCTCGAAAAGTGTGGTCGCTTTTCGATCGCGTCTGAGGATCGCCGCTAACGACACGCGCGCCAGGACTATCGCCGACATCACCTGACGTCGTAACCGGCGTTAGGGATAAAGCAGTCCTGGGAAACCGGCCCTTTCCCCAGTGTGCCCAGCCTGACCTTCTTTCTTTCCCCTGGAACGACGCCGTCCTCTCGCAGACGGGAGGCGAATCATCATCTACGTTCGCGGAAGATCGCCCTCTGCAATGACTCACCGCCGTCGCTTCGTGTTGTGAAGGCCTCCGGAAGGGCATGTTTCAACTCGCCTGCAGTGCTTGTGTGTTTGCTTTTTGCATTGGCATACGCGAACGCGTTTTTGCTTGCTCCGACAAAGTTTGCGCGGCCCGGAAGAAACAGGTCCCGACTACTACACAGGTGCCATCCGAGACCTGCGTCTACAACCAGCCCCCCTTGCGGTCCTCCCCGTTTTTCTACGGGGGCCCCGACGACGCCCTCCTCGTCATGGGCAGCGCTCCAGACTCCTTTCTTTGGCCGTGGCAGCTTCGAGGGAAGGTAAGGAGCTGCTTCGCGTACGTGCTCTGACACTGCGTGTTCTTGCTAGTTTTCTTTCTTTCTTTCCTTTTTTTTTTTAAGTTGGATGAGTCAGACGGCCTCTCCATTTATCTTCACCACCTCACTTGTGAAAGGAAAAAGCTGGTGTGGTTGCTGGTGCAATGTATCGGAACGGTTGCACGTCGGCTTTGCGAAGCTGCCAAAGTTCGCGAGCTTGGAAGCTTGCGAGTTCGGGAGGTTTTTGTCGGCGTGCTTTGCAGTTTTGACTACAGAAGGACAGTAAAGCAGGACCCAATGAGGCGTAATTCGTCCCTTTACAGAAGTGGCGTTATAACCGTAAATAGGATTCCGGTGGTCACCGCCGAAGCAGCACCGGCACGAGGGTGTTTATTTTTATTTATTTTTTTAACAAAGCATCCCCAGTGGAAGCAGACGAAAACATGTTTTTGTCTGTCTCGACGCGCCCCTCTCTGGTAGCAAAAACAAGGTGCCGTCGTCTGCTACAGATACAGCTGCGCGTGGATACGGCAGCGTGATCTATCTGTCAGCTTCGTGATTCACCCGACGCGCTCACTCATAATCAAATGCACTGCTATACATGCCTAAACAACGTCGCGACTGGTCGGCGCGACTCATCTAGGGATTATTCTTCTTCGCTGAACGTATAGCACCTGAGTGTTTTACGCACTCGGTGGTTACAAGAGCGCCAAAAGTAGACGAGTTTATTATAGTAGTTTCTGATTCACGACAGATGGTAACCTTATTGACGTCATAAACTCTAGTCGGATATTAATGGTATTCTTGACACCACTGTACGTTATAAATTTCGTCAACGTCAATAGATTCGGTTATCTGGGTCTAATCTTGAAGATTGGCCCAGAATAGCCGTGTCCGACGTGAGACATATACCAGCGGTCAAAGAATGACGTAGCCCAAGCATAAATTTGAGAAGAAATGAATTCAGCAGTAAGAAGCCAAAGGTTTCTTTCGTTCTCTTTTCTCCCTTTTACGTGTATCTGAATAGGATATCCTGAGTTGGCTCTGCAGCGAAGCTTGCTATTAAAGCGCATTTTGACAGACAACACAAATAACAGGTGCACCTACGAGCAATATATTATTGTGATAGCAATCATATGGACACTCCATGCGAATATTTGCAGTCGCCGTGAGGTTCCGTATATATTTAGGTACATGCATGCTATAGGACATGTGATATATGCGGGTTATATTGCTACACCATTCTATCACCAAGGTTGCTCATACCAGGTCTTCCATTCTTGACAAAATTATTCCTCAGAATTTTGAAAATGGCAGCCCAAAAACGAATGTCGTGAAACAAAACCGCCACACCACATGCATTTTATCTTGAATCTTCTCAGACTTAAATATGAAAAGTGCGAAACAATGACAGAGCTCAAACCCAAAAATGATGTAATTTTACTGGCGCTGCTGTGCACCTCTGTGATCGGCCCAGGAAAGAGAAATTGTCCGATGGCAGGATTCCAACAGTGGACTCCTAGCCCCACAGCTCGTTTTTACTTAGCTTACGTTTGCTTCAATTCATACTGCCGCAACAGCTGCGAGTCTTACACTTCGTGTAATATTCTAACATGTTGCTATCGCATTCATTGCTTCGCCCTCATGGCGAATCTATATTTTATATCACCCGGACATAACTGCGATTCACTAAACGCGAAGGTTAAAACACACACACACACACATCGCCTTTCTTCCGTTAAATTCCTGTGGTTTTGTTGTGAGATGCGTATGTAAGTGCACAACAGTACGCTGCCTGACACACGTGCGAGTAGTTCCTTTCGCACTACCAGATTTCTTTCTTTCTTTTTTTTTTTTTTTTTGCGAACACTTGCGCAACAATCCCGCGACTTGCGCAACTTCGCACAAGTTCGGAACACGCTCGCGATGCAACGGCATATATATATATTGTACACAATGTAGTTCAGCGGCTAAAGTTGCTCTACCGACACCTTGACAGGCGCGAAAGGATTTCACATCTTACCAGATGCCGTATTTTAATTAGCAAGTGCCAATTCGCCGGACAAGGACGCCTCGATAAAAACAGCTCGAAGACGTCAAGGTTCAGTGTTTACTCTTGTTCGCAGAGTTTGACAGAAAGGCGAGAGGGAGAACCGTTGCCCCTGATGCGCAATGCGTGATGCCTGCTCATCAGGATGGTGCGAATATTCGGAATTTCGAATATGAACCGAATAGTGCCAGCTATTTAATTGGTATTCGACTCCAGAATCCACTACTCGAAATTATTGAATATTCGTTTCTGTTCTAATACAAGGGGTAACAACACTTACGGAGTCTCGAGGAAGGCGGATCGGTGCAGGTGAGGACAGTTCCGAATGATTATGCTGCCAGCAGAGCCGATAAATGAAAACGAATGTTACTAATTTACAAGCTCCTCAATTAACCGAACCCGCTGTTGTGAACGTCACTAAATGCACGTTTCAGATAGTGCCAGTAATTTTTTTTTTTCACGCGAACATCCACACGAACTTTATATTTCGTTTTGTTCAGGAATGAGAAAATACGTTGATAGTCGATTCGGTATTCGAAGGAAACGTTTCTCGAATGATCGTATTCGATTCGGAAACTTCCCTATTCGAACGCTCCTACTGCTCATGATTTGCCTTCAATACTCGCGAACGGTATACCCAAGAACACTCCTAGGCACAACTTTGCAGCGGGCGGCATCGTTTCTGCAATGGCGTGCCCGTGCGCGTGCTTTCAATGGAAGAACAGCAGTGCGACATCGCCGGCCCGTCCTGCGATGCTATAATAGCTATACGCTTCCGCGAAACTGTTTGCGTATGCACCCTCGTCGTCGCCTCATCGTGACGCAGAGTCGCCGTCGAGTGAATGCAAGGCGCCGAACTATACGCCGTGCGCCGCCGCTACACGTCAGAATTCAAGCGAGTTCGGTCCGAAGCAGAACTGTCTTCGTTCAGCACGCCTTCCTCGATAACTTTTTTTTTTTCTTTCTTTTCCCCTCTTCTTTTTTGTGTTCGATCTGGGCGGTGCCACTGCAATAGTCTTTTTTATACTTATTTATTTTATGATGAAAGTTAAGCGACCGACCGACCTACACAGAGAGAGAGAGAGAGAGAGAAAGATTGCTTCTCTGAATTTCGCTGAAGGTCTGGGTGAAGTCCCCGCTGCGCCGGCGTATCTGTGGTGGCCATTCCATTAGGCGAATGAGCGACTTTCCCGTCGGAACATGTGCGCGCATTCGGGTGCGCTTCGATTGCGACGGTATTAAAACTTTAAAAAATTAAAAAAATTAAAAAAAAGCAGGGAGGGAGGGCGAGACAGCTTGATTTCGAGTGCGGCCGGCCGAGAGCTGTCTTTTACGCAACTTCCGAAATCAATGAGCGCCGTGTTCGCTCCGGCGCGATGTGCGCGTCGGATGACGAAGGCCGCCTAAAGAAGTCGATTTTAGGGCAAATTAGTTCCTATACGGAAAGTGCTCGCTAAGTTAGTTTGCAACTCATGAATGCCTTCGCCTTCAATCTGACCCACTTATGCTATACGCTGAAGCGCGAGCTCCTACAGAATGCGTACCGAGAGTTCCTCCGTCTTTCAAAGACGATATGTATATATATATATATATATATATATATATATATATATATAGAGAGAGAGAGAGAGAGAGAAGACGAAAAACTAGTCGCATGTAGCCTTAAAGGCATGCTAAAGAGGAGCCGTAAGTTGAGCTGAATTCATAAATTATGCATTCCTGGGACACCGAAAATATCAGCGTTACTGTGCGCGGACACTTGGCAAGTTAGAACAGGCGCAACAAAAAATATTAATCAAACAAACTTTCGCCCGAAGGCAAACCATTGAAAGCGATAGCAATGTATAGCGTTGCGCTGATTGCGTCTCAGAACGCTGGCGTGATGAAGGGCGCTGCGACGACGATGCGCCATTGCGCATGACGAGACCGATGGAAAAACCGCCGGTGTTCGTCAGAGAAATGATTAGATAGATTTAATTTGACGTTTAATGTCCGATTTGCTCAGACCAGTGTATGAACCAGGGCGTCGTATGCAAACAGCTGCTCGAGCAGCAACAGAAACTACAACTTGTGTGCGCACAAACTTCAGGTCAGCAGCCGAAGTCGCAGAACGCTGCCCTGGCTCTGGAAGAGGCGACTAAGTGGAAGCGTGACGATGCATTCACTTGCCTTCGTCTCGTTTGCAGCCAAACACACTGTGCTTCTCTGGGCCGGTATTTTGTATCGATGCCTTGCCGGTAATAATGCCTTTTCGCGTTTATCGCGCTTTGTCAGTGGTCAGAGCGACGGTCCGCTCGCGTTATCAACGGGATCAGCCGGCCGTGAGCGGTGGTTGATAAGACTACAGTAGAATAAGTGATAAGGCATCGCTACAAACTCGCGCCCCTGGAGGCCTTCTCCACGCCCAGATACGTCGCCCATGCGCGTCGATACCGTGACAGCACGGCGCCAACGACGGCAACGGCGCGATGGGGCCTCCACCATCCGTATAGTTGGCACAATAGGTGATTTCCAAATCCACGACCCACATGGTGGCGCCCTCTGGATTTAAAGGCTGCTGTTTTGGCTGGTTCAATGCGGCGGAAGCAATTTTGGAAGCGGGGAGCACGTCATAGACGTCGGGTTTTGGACACGGTGGTATACGACGGCTCTCTAAGTAGCAAACGCTAATTTCGAAGGCTATGCTTTTCCTGGTGACGGGCACCGGAAGCGATTGCAGAGCCGGAAACACGTCAAGGCCACTATGTTTCGAACACCCTAGAAAAAAAAATGTCGCAGTTTCGCCCGAAAGGCGAAGCATCAATTTCGATAGCAAATTAGTAGAGAGCTATTCGGAGTAGGGATAGTAGTTTTATCGGCTGCATAAACTTGGACACATTCGCTTACTAACTGAATTAACAAGCGTGGTGTCAGCGCGCACAAGCAAACATGAATAGATCACACTGAATGACCGCAGACAACGACAGTCAAAACGCTGGCAGCAAGCGCAGCCGCCGCAGCGGGCGAAGGTTCGTGCGGTCTATCGCTTCAACGGAAACTGAGCGGCGAATGCACAGCGCATACAAAGGTCAGAGCCGTGTGGAGATAAGAGACGGTGCGGGCGACCGCCACAGCCGGGCAAAGTACAAAGGCAGTTGTTGGCTGAGTAGAAGCTGCCCCACCCCCCTCCCGCGCTGCTTTCCCGCTTTCTTGCTTTCGCGTGGGAGATTGAGTGGCCAGTTCCCCTTGCGCCCGGTTGCAAGATACGCATTTCGTGCCGCAGCAGAGCGTCGCCCCGCCTCCCTCCCTCCCATACCCCAACGGCCTTTCGCGCGACGGTCGCGTTTGTTTTCCGCCGTGCGTTCGCTCTCCGTGATAGAGCGTGGGGGAATACGGCGCGCGGCGACGATTTTATCGCCCTTGGACTTTGTACGGAACCTCACGGCGACGACGACGGCAGAAATCCGGTTGAAGTGTCCATATAATTGCTATCGCAATAAAAAAAGAAAGCCAGATGACGCCTCCGAAACGTTCCCGCACTAACTAGCTCGAGTGACCTGCGTTTTTCCTATAGTAACTTCAGCTGGTCTGGATCGTTCAACATAATACTTGGCACTGTTACTTGCCTCGATCGCCAAGAAAAATGAAATACAAATTTGCTTTCGTCTGCACCCCTCATACGTGATGTCCCCATCGCCATACCTCTGCGAGTAATGGAACACAATTTCGAAGGTCATGTTTCGCCGTACAGCAGAAGACGGAAGCGATGGCACAGCCACCATGTTTTGGAAACCGGCGTGCGTTTTTCTCGTAAAATCATAGAAAAATTATTTTGCTATTACCGATCCTACGTTCTTCCACAAGTTTCACACCAAAATCACAGTTCAGGGTCCGGATCGTTCAGTACAACTCTTGGTACTGTTACTTGCCTGGTTTGTCAAAACAGCGAATTTTTCTTTCTGCGCCCCTCGCAGAGAGTAATTTGTTTAAAACGCGACCGTATGTCACTTCCGGCGCTTACAGTTACGGCAGAGCATGGCCTTCCAGATCCGTTTCCATTAATCGCTAGGGGGTCTGCCTCTGAGAGCAACAGACAAAAGCTAATTCGCTGTTTTTTTTTTTGTTTTTTTTTCGTGACAAACCAGGGAATTTTAACAGCGCCAAACGTTATATCGAAAGATTCGAACCATAAAATGCGATTTTGCTGTGAAATTTGAGCAAGAACAGAGAAACGGTATCGCAAAATCAGTTTTTCTTTTTTTAAAATATCTCTGTTGCCGTCGTTTCACGCGCTGATCCAAAGGATGCACCAATTCCAACTCACCCAGATTTCCACCTTACTGCACTATGACGTATGGCGGCTATGGCGGCTCGGTATGGAAATAGGCAGTGTCCAAATGCACACCCCAGCGAGGGTTCCCTCTGAGTTTGTTCAGAAACACATCTCAAAGGCTATGCCTTTGCAAACTGCATTTGTCGGAAGAAAATTGAGGACCCGGATACACGTCATGGCCACCATGTTTCAGACATCGCCTATTAGAAGTGTTGTATGCTAATACATAATTCGATACTCGTGTTTGATATCCCTTTGAATGAGAGCCAATGGAGACGTAAATTACGTTTCACATTTAGAATGGACCTTGGTGCAAGATCCACGAAGATTAAGAAGAAAATTATGAGCTGTAGTGAAGACGAATGCCCGGCGCTGCAGCCACATCGCCAGTCATCCGGGAAGCGCGAGCTCGAGATTGCCTGAGCCGCTCTGGTTGAGACACGCTGCGAACGCTGCCCGCTGCTCTCTTGTCCTGTGTTCGCATTAGATTCTGGTGGAGGTGTTGCGGTATCCCCCAACCTGGAATTACGCACCCGAACTCTGCCGTCCGTCATGCCTGACGACCCCAGCCCGACATCCCCACCGGTTACTCCAGCCATCGTATGTGCCGGTGCCCAGCGTCAGCGGGATCCTGACATCTTCAGCGGCACCGATGAGAAAGACGTTGAAGATTGGCTAGAATCGTATGAACGCGCCAGCAACACTAACAAATGGGACGACACCCACAAGCTCAACAACGCGATGTTCTACTTATCGGGCGTCGCCAAGCTGTGGTTTCGAAACCACGAAGCCGATCTTCGCAGCGTGTCTCAAGCAGAGCTCGCGCTTCCCGGATGACTGGCGATGTGCCTGCAGCGCCGGGCATTCGTCTTCACTACAGAGCATACTTAGGCCTGATGCACTCCCGCTATGTGCGTCATTCGAATATTTAACGCAAATACGAATTCCTCTCCATGGCTGCGCAGTCAGAACTGTCACCTAAGTTCCTTTTAAGGTGTATTTCAACTTCCTTTCAAAGTTTAAACTGCAAGAGGAACGGTGAATCTTGTTTTCGATTTTGGAATTGATTTATAACTCACGCGCGATTTACTTAGTGACGTTCGCGCGTAGGCGCGTTGAAACAAGGCCGTGCTCGACAATGTCATGCATCACGTAGGCTACCGGACACACAGCCCGCATGAGCTGTGCCCAATGACGCTCGTATAACTTCTCCTTTTTTCCTTTCTTTTTTTTTTTTCCTTTTTGCGATTCGCGAGCTCAAGTTCAAGATGCTAAGATACTATATATGCGGATCCTTTTCATCCATACACGGTGAAAGGAGAGAGAGTGAGATGTTGAAGCGACAGAAAGGGCACGCATGTTGAAGGGACACGATAGACAAGAAATCACCTTATACTGATAAATATTTTAAGGCCATATTTACACTAACTTAGCGATAAGCGGCTGCTTATTACAAAGGAAAGTGAAGGCCAGGTTTCCATTTTTTTTTATTTCGCACATTAATCCCAGCGCCAGCACCTCGCTTTGACGTCAATTTTTTGGGGAGGTGGGTGGGGGGAGGTTGAAGTGTAGACGTGCAATTTACAAATGCAGCTATTTTGTGCCCCTTTAACCAGGCGAGGTTTCCGGCTGGCAACAGCGGGCGAGGTGATGACCGTAAGGGAATAGAAATCAGCAAGAGAGAGTAACGGTGATAATCGCAAGCGTATCCACTTCCGTGCACGGCTGATTCAGCACAGCTGTAAATGAACTATAAAAGGTTCCTCGTAATGACGTTCCACCTTGTTGCCAGGTAGCGTTCATTCTCTACGAAATCTGTTGTTGCTACGACGCGACAAATATATTTTTCTTTATTTATTCAAGCGCTTCGTTGAAATTGATGGCTGTTTTCGCGCGGGTACTACGCGCGCGATACATATTCAACTCGCCGCGCATAATTAAACATTGCTTGGGGCTCTACAGCAAGTTAGTGCTGGCTTCGAAAGCTAGGGGTTATGGAAACGTTAAAAGGCAAGAATGAAAAAAGAAAGTCGTGCCGTTAGCTCTAGACTTCCTACGCAAATGGACGTCGGCGGTATACAGCTTGAAGGTGCGAGCGATTGCACCTGACGCATTAGTGCGTCAATTCTTTGATGTGCGTAAACCGTACGCTCATCTGCGCTTCACAAAACAGTATACGCTTTTCCTTAAATAACCTTTGAACGACAGCACCATACGGAACAGGCAAACAAACCGTTTCATCTTTCACCGTTGACGTGAAAGTGTGGAAACCAGGATCGAAAGCAGGATTGAAACCAGGATCGCAAAAGCGGTGCGTACCGAGGATTCAAAGGAGCAAGTTGGTCAAAATCTCTCACGTCGATGCATACTTTTTCACTTTATTCACGTGAGAACCACGCTGAGAGCAGCAGCTCTACATTCCTTCGCAATGACGTCTGCGATACACCTGCAACCAATCATTTATTTCGCCATTGAAAGCTGCACGGTGCATCCGAAAATGTTGAGCTATACGGGACGACTATACGGGGTGATTTTAAGTTTTCTGAAATTTTTAGACATCGCCTGTGGCAGATAGCATAATTATTGTCCTTACGCTGTACTATACAAAGAGGTGGACGTTACTAGCCCGAGAAATCGAAACACGTATTCAACTAATCAACAAAAACACTAATTAACACTCCGATTAATTAGTTAACGGCACATAATGCAATTTACGAATTGTAGCCGGTGAAGTTGCAAGATGTATCAACTTGAAATGAATCTCCAGAATGATACCAGTTTCGAGATATTATTTACCAAAGTGTGGGACGAAATACATGGGCGTTCCAGTTACATTCGTGTTCGGACGCATGAAAGAGCGTTTTGTTAAACCAATTGGAACAGTGCATTTTTACGACGACTTCGATGGCGCATATCTCCAAACCGGTGTGATTCTGGAAATTCATTCCAAGTGGATACGCATTATAAGTGTTGCCGATGTGATCGGCAACAGGCGATTTTAAAAATTCAGTTAAACTTCTGATCATCCCGTATATACAAGTATGATAGTCTCGCATCGGAGACTTCGACGCATTTCTCATGGGCGCGGTGTCCAATGCACGCCTGATATTTAGTCACTGGTCGCTGTCGGCGCCAAAAGTTTACATTGTGGGGCTTGCAACGTCCCGAAATTGCACAGCGGGAACTTATGAGGGACGCCGAAGTGGAGGGTTCCAGAATATTTTCACCACGCAAGGTTTGTTTGTTAACTGTGCACCTAAATCAATGTACACAGGCGTATTTGCATTTCGCCCTTATCGAATTGCGGCCGCCGCGGCCGAGGAATGCCGGGAAATCCGATCCAGAAACAATGTAATCTGTATTGTATACTCTACTGTAAATACTTTACATGTAAAAATGAAATCAGAAAGGAAACAGTTGATGATAATTCAGAGGGCAGTGCCCTATTGCTTGAAGCCAGATGAGTGTGCATGAGAACGCGTAGATGTTGGCTTAGCCGAGGCGTTAGGTTTTCAGGGCGGTAGGGTAAACATAAATGAAACTGCTGTCGAAAGTAGTTGAAGACGGCTGGAAGGATGACGGTGCGGAGCAAGAGATAACACGCAGGGAAGCAAACCTTCTACAGTGAATGATATGTATAGCTTAGCGTATAAAGCTTGGTGACCATGTGTCATCTCCTCATTTAAGACTGGACTCTCATATCATCATGTGCCAACCTTATGTGACGTCACCGATTTTTAGCAGTGCGTGCTCGGTGCTAATTAAAATCGTTGATCGATAAAATAAAATTGCCTTCGCAAGTAAGCAAACTAGGATGAGTCGGGCAAATTTTGTGGACTCTCCCCGTACATACGTGGTCGATTCGCGAGAATGTATGCAGTGAAATCCACGACGTCAGTCTGACGTCATCGGTACCAGCACTTCGAGCATGAATTTCGAAAATGAACGGGTATGGCTTTCATTTCCTCGGCTAATAATCAACGTTCTCCCCCCCCCCCCCCTCTTTTTTTTTCTGGCCTCACAAATGCGACGACCTTTAAAAGAAAATCTAGCAGTTCAAACTTAAACAGATGCAGTTTCTCTTTTACCGACCATTGAACAGCAGCGTAACCTATGCGAACAGTTCTGTTAGGTATGTCTTCTTTTGCGATATGGAAGACGGATAGTACTGTTATGCTTCGCAGCAACGTTCATCTGGGATACTTGTGAAGTGCCACAATTCGCAAACTTCTATTCACTTTGCAATAAACTCATCAGTCATAGCTTGCCATGACTCGTGTTTCGTCGCTACAGCCTCCATTTAAATGTTGACTTGGTTGGTCATAATGCGACGTCACATGGCCTGCCGAGGCTGTGACACTGCCGATGTGAACATCATCATATGGAAACGAAACGTGTTCGCTGTTGCTGTGCTGGTTGGTTCAAACTCTTTTCTACGGTGTAATAGGACGCGAAACAATGAGACGACCACGGCAGGAAATTAGACGCTATTTTCTTGTTCTGGTCTTACTTTGCACTGTTTAGCGTCCTGTTGCACCGTAATGTGGGAATGAATTCCTTGCTGTGGACATGAGCGCGCATGGAAGCACGAATTGCCAGCTCGCACGCGTGTCTTGAAGCCAACCCGGTAGGAAAAAAAAAAAAAAAAAGAAACAGCTAAGCAACGTTTGGTTGAGCGCTTGCCAGCTTCCGCGATGGGACGCCCACAATGCGCGCATCATTCTTTTGCACGAACAATCAACAAGCATTACATAAGTTAGGGCTCTTAACTTGGAATACGTGTAATGTTTAGCGTGTCTCGCGGCAAAATGTGGGTTATTCACCGTGAAAAATTCAGGCCGGAGTTTCGAATTCTGCACCCAAACCGCGGACTCGATGGCGTACACAGATTTCGTGGTATTGATTGATAGTGAGTTAACGTCCCGAAGCAACATAGATGTTGTGACACGGGTCATCGCTGAAGGCTACGGATTATATACGTGCAGCTAAAGCATGGTACGCTCACGTTCAAGGTGAGGAAGTGGAACCCGCAACCTTGTGCTCGATCAGCAGCAGAGCGCTGCAGCCACTTTATACCGCTACGGGTCGGTATATATATATATATATATATATATATATATATATATATATATATATATCATATGGGAGACGTTCAGTACATAGATTACTTTCGAATGTAACGTTTCCTTGTAAACAAGACTCTCAAAAGCGATAACCGCGAGATCATCGACAATAAACTAATTAATTAAAGATCAATGATAAGCACCGATATATAGCTAATGAGATTAGCGATAACGTTGTAAGCGCATCCGACAGATGTCAGCCTGTGTGAGGGAAATAACGAAATAATCAAATTGTTCAAAGTCCGCCACTTGCCACTCGATACGAACAGCTCGGCACTCGATACGAAATCAACGAGTGCGAGGGGAGGAAGAAAGACAGAAGGCAGGGAGGTTAACCAGCATAATGTCCGGTTGGCTACCCTACACCGGGGGAATGGGAAAGGGGAACACAAAGATGACAGGGGGAGAGAGTGGAGGGAAGGAAAGAAGGAAATTAGCGGTGAATTCGCTGACGCGTGTGGTATTGCACTATTAGTGAAACACGTTCACGAGCGCGGTGGAGTTTATGTAACAATGAGGCGATTGCCGCCTTTTTTACGCGTCCTTGTGTACAACCCCGACAATCCTCGTGTGTTCAGGGTGTCAGCATAGAATAAAAGCAAGGTTACGTTTCTCGCTACTTTCGTATTCGCTGTTGAGCGTTTTTTTTTTTTTCTTTCTCTCGTTCTTCCAGTTTTTTTTTTTTTTCTTTACCGTGCCGGCATTACGATGAGCAATGCAAGAGCGGCGGCAGCCACACTGGAACGGATCGAACGCATCCGGTGGCTTTTATCATCTGCACGCGTGTATTTCTTTTCTCCGTACAGTTTCGTACATAAATCACTACAGGGAACTTTGTTGTTGCGATTTTTCAGCTACAGCGAGAATGGTTGGTAATACATGACTTCGTCCAATAATCGTGCTTGTATCTTCAGACGTTCTTGCGGCGGTGTTTATTAAGCTTCGTCTTTTTTAAAATTCCCAAGCCGCCTTATCTTTCTAAACTCGTTAAGGCAGTACGTCTCTGCCTACACGCATAAACACTGCGAATCGTTGCGTTTATGCGACAACATTTTGTCTAAAATGGGCCATTTGCAACGCCACGAAGCCGTTTCAAGCTGGAAGAACGAAGCAAATCCATGTGTATATACATCACTAGACCACCCTACCATCACTCCCAAGCAGGCCAGAACCGCTCCATACTTGCCCCGCAAGCACGGTGTACCCGCAAGCTACAGCACTCCCCGCAGACAGCGACGTTGGCGGCGGTAGCAGCAGCAGCAGTCTGCGGCGCTTCGACCGCAACGCAACTAAAGCTTTAAACGCAACGCGAGCGGGGGGCTCGTCTTGCAAGCTCGGCTCTCATCGTCACGTTGCCGGCTCCGATATCTGCGGACGGCGCACTCGGGACGGAGCGCGGTCGAACAGGGGCGGGTACAGAGGCGTGTTCCTGACGCAAGCAGTGCGCCCGTTGACGTCACCACTACTCCTCTCTCTGTGTGCGCTTCTTGGGCGAGCGAGGTGGTGTTGGGGAGCGTTGAAGAAGCGAGACGAGAGAGAGAAGGGGAGAGTTGGAGGAGAGTGAGCGCCTCGCCGAGCGCTGAGGTAGCGCTGGATGCGGCGGCTTGAGAGCGTTCTAGCCGAGAGGGCGCGACAAGGAAGAGAGACGAGGAAAGGAGGAAGTAGCGATGGGAGAGGGGTGGCATAGTCGGTGACGGGCCGGAGAGATATGTGCAGATATGTTGGCACCGAGGGCGGAATTAAATCGCGGAACAAAACGAAGAAAATGGAAAGAGACGGGAGAGGGCAGCTCGGGCTGGAACAGAACGAGGAGCGGGTTAGAGCTCCGGCGGGGAGGTTGTCGCCGCCGCGGCTTGAAACGATGCATCACACTTGCATCATGCTCGAGTTGTGTGCGCCCGGGGCCTCAGCCGCACGCAGCGCCATCTGTGCGCGTGCGACGAGGAGAGGTGTGGAAGAGGAAGGGAATGTTTCGGAATTCCACTAATTCAAACAGGCACCGAGTTGTTTGCCGGGGAGTTAATTCCGCCCCGATTGGGGGGGTTACGCAGAGAGTAACTGACCTGCCGTTTGACCCTACATAAGTGCTACCACACTGTGAGGTCGTGCTGCTTTAAAACAGAACGGTTAACGCTGTACAATGCTGTTTCACAAGTCAGACGGCACCCAGCCGTTCGACCAGATCAGGCGTATTTTCGTCTTACTTCGGGAGAAAAGTAATGTCTGCCAGTAACACTGAGCGTGCGAAATCGATCGCATGTAGTGGAAGATCAGAGGGACGTGGTTTCATTGATGTAGTTCGGTTTAACGCGTAGCAACAAAGGAGGGAGAAAAAGCGACAATAAGAATCCGAGAGGGACACAAAATAACGAGCTTTGCGCTTACAGCTTGTGCGGTCTGCGTCCATGTTTTCTGTAACGCTGAACTCAACTCCATTCCAAAGCGCGAAGAAGAAAGAATCGGCGCACCACTGCGGCATGCAGCAGCTGTCCGGTGCAAAACGCTACTTCGACAGCCGTTGTCTGATAGGTTGCGCTTTACACGAGCGACGCAAAATAATGTAAAAGGGGCGAGTAGTGCATATTTGTGTTTGTTCGCGGTTAATCCCCGTTCTATGCTGTTGCTTGGAGGACCACCAATGCGTTTCAGCGCTTGCTCCTGATTTGTTTTCCCCTGTAATCGCTCCATCGTCTGCGAATGCAAAGTGCTCTCTTCATTGCCTAGCAGCTGCATGCGTACAAAAACATGAGGCAGGCAGTGCGGCGACACATTCAATTGTGCGACGGAATGCGTCAATCACTGTCGCGGTAAACGAAAATAAAATCATAGTTTCGCCGTAACGGCGAAGCAACGTATGCGATAGCAAGTTGATAGAATAATACGCCAACTGTATAAGACCTGTAGCTGCAGTGGCAGTATGAATTGAAGTAAACGTAAGCTGACCGAGTAAAAACGAGCTGTTGCGTTACGGGTCCTCTGTCTGAATCCTGCAATCGGGCAATTTCATTCATGTTTATTAATTAAATCCAACTTCTCTCTTAGCGACTTTGCCCCCACTTTTCCGTATCGGATGTGTTTTAAACCTCTTCCCTGGGCCGATCACGGAGGTAGTGCACAGCCGCACCAATAAAATTGCATCATTTTCAGGTTTGAGCTATGTTATTGTTTACCACTTTTAATATTTAATTCTGAGAAGATTTAAGATAAAAGGCATGCGCTGTCGGTGTTTTGTTTCATGACATTTGTTTGTGGTCTGTCATTCTCAAAATTTAGAGGAATAATTTTGTCAAGAATGTGAGACCTGGTATGAGCAACTTTAGTGATAGAATGGTGTACCACATGTCATACAGCATGCCATATAGAATACATACCAGATATATACGGAACCTCACGGCGACGACGACGACAAAAATTCGCTTGGTGTGTCGATATAATTGCTATCGCAATAAAAGTTGTGGCGCTATAGTCTTAAGTGGCAACTTCGCGGAACGCATCATAATGGCGTATTGTCGGCTGTCGTCGCCAGGCGACCTCTGTAATGATCTCGCGGATCGCACAAGAAAAGTGTTCTCGTGGCAACGCCACAGTAAAGTGTTCTGAGCGGCTTTTGATTAATGCTGATACCACAGATTTGAGCTGCGATAACAACTGTCGTAGCCTGGCGTGGCTTCGCGACGCCACGTTTAAGGTACGACGGAAACGCGCGTCATGTATAATTGAAGCCTCAAAGGACTAAACTGAGAGCCATATATAGAGCTCGAACATAGATTAGTGGGCGTGAGTGGCGGGGACCACAAGAACGTCGTTGGACGATTACTACATCGTGTTTTTGCAACACTGCCTCGAATTACGCCTCTCTCTCTCCTTTTCTTTTTTCGTCGATTTTTCTCAGAAGTGGCGTTTCCCAGATAATGAGGCAACTATATCGTTGTTCTTCCGATCGCTCTACGGACAAAAAACAAAACAAAAAGGAACCGTTTTCGTTTCGCATTATCGTCCTAAGAGCTTCATTTTAGCGAAAAGAATCATTCCTGCCGCTCCCTCCCCCCTTTTCTTTTATGCTGCGCATTATCTATTGCGAAGCTCGTCTCGAAATAAATGAGGTGTGGTAAAGTGCACAGTATGATGACTGACGGCAACAATGTTTCGAAAGGTCGCGGTTGCTTTTCTCCAACGCTCACAAGTTGGCGACATGCTGACTCGGCGTAATTTTTTCTTCGTTTCATTTATCCTTCATGACACACTTACTAGCTTACTAGCTGCTTAAATCTAAAACAGTTAAGGCCCCCGTACCAAGCAATCTCCTTCGCTCTTACTATAGCAAGTATTGACCTTTTTTTTCTCTCTCTCTTTAATTGTGTATACAACGGCAAACCAAACTCAGTGCCATTGGGATTTATTCCAGTGCGCTGTTTGCGGGGGGTCCATCGGGAATGCTATGAATCGTTGAACAAGCACACCCAATGACACTCATTTTACAAAATATAGGAACTCTAGCCAGGCGAAAACGTGTTGTCGCCGAATTTTTTACATGCAACGTGTACACACCTTAAAAACAATGCATGTCAAAACGGGTTAGCCCAGCTGTCGTCAATGCGTTTAATTCAGCGGGCGGTTATTTTTCACCTCGACTCATGTAGGCAGAAGGTATACAGATAGCACAATCACCATACAGGCCCAGTCATAAACGTAAACAATACTGGTGAAACGTTGGCACAATATCACACAGTGCAGTCACAGCTTTGTTAGCCAGCATGCCCTTCATATGCGTCAACAATGCGGCCAACTGCATTTCGTTTTCTTTTTTTTATTAAATTAAGTGCATAGACCATGTTGTTCTCAGAGTAGGCAAGCTGCCATTGATCACCATCGGGAGTCATTTTGAAAAGAGGCCGTTGTGCCGTGAGAACGATGTGACTATCCCCGGGCAAGCAGGAAATGCCGTGCCCTGGCTACAAAGAACAATAGCAGTGCAGGAGATAAACCAAAAATCCTTCGACATGAAGGGATTATAGTTACGCTGCTGACGACTGCCTTCCGCGTGATAACGACTGCGTGCCCAGTTTTGCCATTGCGCTGTGTTTCACTGGCAAGAACATGCAGTCTTCGCATAGGACAATGACGCACCTTTGTCCTATGTTCGTCATTGACAGTATATATATACCGCTAATCCACAATGCCCTGCTTTGCTTTAGCAGTGCGCACGATTTCGTAACCTGTGTTCCAGCTGAGTTAGTATCGGTAGAGATGCCAACGTCCTTCGGATGAACGCATTTCGTCCGGGCAGCCACCGAGAAGTTGATGCAATGATGATCGACCGGGTGTACCGGTGGCCTCTCGTATAACCAATAATGAATCCAGTCCCTGGCGCCAAGACCAAGTAAGCACCAGGTCACAAACTATATCAGCGCCAGCGAACCTGGGCGCAAGTTCGTCCGGGGCCGTCGCCATTGGACCCAGTGCGCAGGCGCCACAGGCAAGAAACGCTTTTTTGTTCGCGTTAAGTGTGCGGGAGACTGTAACCACTCACATCGGGGACGGTAGGAGGAGAGAGAAAAAAGGCCGGAGGCAAAGAGAGTGGCGCAAGGCATTAGTTAAAGCCCGGCGAGCCGTCTTCTCTCCTTGCCCGCCCGGTGCGGGGCAAAAACAGCGAAGGTGACCGGGCGCCGATCGCCAGTCACGTAGTGTGCGCGCGGTCCCTCTCCCTGCACCATTGCACCCTCTCCCCGACATCTTCCTTCGGCTCCGATGCGGGAGCCGCGCGTTTCGACTGAGCCGCAGCCAGCCCCGCACCGCCATCCCCTCTCCCCAATGTAAAAAAGAAGAGCGGCGGCCGACCGGGCGAAAGTACGCGCACATCGGTCGCTACGATAGGAGAGCCCTTTGTTCGATGGAGCGTCGCTCGGCCACCTCGGATGGTTTAATGCGAAGTCGACCGGGCGATCCACTTCCAAGTCCGTGGCAGGCTAGAGAAAACGTACTAGTGCATCCAGCCCCCAAGCTCGGCTCGCATTGACAATGACATTTAATAGACGCCAGCCCAGTTGGCAGGCGGCATCGAAAAAAAATGAAGACGCTGAAATGTATATCACGGTTAATGTCGTCTAATCCCTAACAAAGCGTTCGCTTATAGGTGTGGCGCACGCTGCGCTACGCGAGTGCAAATCGGATTTATTTGCTTCCCAGCAGTCCGCAGATCACCGGCGGCCCGAAACGATAGCTTCTTGTCTGTAGCAATGAAGTCAATAATGTTGCCGGCTGCTTTGTTGCTCGAGATGATGCGAGGCACTACTCGCGTCGGTTGATACGAACGAGCCGGTAAGTCGAGTCTGGTTTGCCTCTCTAAAGATGTCTGTATTCCAGCAGCGCAGGAACGATTGATATCAGCGAGTTCGCGCTCGCAAGAAAAAAAAAAAAAAAAAAAAACGTGCATTGAATTACTTTCAACGGCACCTATTCTGCTACGTTTCAAGAACAATGCAGTACGCGCGGTTGGAACCGTTCAAGAGCCCTTTTTCCGACGACGTAACGTTTTACTGGCGCAAGCTCCAAGCGATATTCGAAGTTACAAGTGCATCAGAGACCTAGCTGTCAAAACCACGCGTCATCACTGAACAAGAGGGGGGGCCCCCCTTTCGGATTAAACTTTCCACGTAGCAGGAAGCAACATCGGACTGCTTTCCGCCGTGCAGAGCGAAGAGAGGAAAAACACGCAGCATTTGGAGCGCTACAAATCTTCACTGTAATCTAGAGAGAGACGGTGTTTGCGGGCCTTGACTTCTAGCCAACGAATAAAGAAACCCCGCAAAGGATAAGAGTGAGAAGGGGCGCCTCAAAGACGGCAAACAAGGACACAAGCCAGATTACGCTGTCAGCTGCCTCCGCAAAGAGCGCGGCCGAGTCCGGTAATCCCTAGGTAGGAGGGCCTGGCCGCGACCAGATCGGGCTACGATCTCCACGCAGCGCATGTGCAGAGATCGACCCGCACAGCACACCTGTGCGGAAGCGACTGAGGCCAAGACACCGCAAGGCTGTTTTTCGCAGCCAGTACGACCGCAGCGCCGCCGCTACCAGCTGGAATTTTCCGTTGCCTGATGCGAGAGCGGCGAGCTGTGGTAAAGGGAGCGGCAACAACACGTTTAGAACAAAGGGCGAGGCGCTTCGTGCTGAAAGCGTCAACGAGACCTGGCAGAAAGAACACTCCTAAATAGTTTCAATCCACGTGCATGAACCTTCGATGAATGCCCCCTTATACAACTTGCGTCACAAACTGCGTTTATCGCTTCGAAAGCCAAGAAACCACTTTGGAGTCTAATTTTGGCAGCATCGTTCCCACTCGCAAGTCAAAGCATTGTGATGCTTGTTGCGATCACCATTGAAAGCAAATAGAGCGCCTTATTGCATTCGCCCAGACGATGCACTATGCGGCAAGCAGTATCACTCGCTTTCTGCTTCCTGCCGCTCCGTTTAAAACGAGGACGTAGCACAACGCGCTCTTCCAACGCGTCGCCATAGCGACGAAGGCCAGGGGGCGCCAGCATCGCGGCTTTTTCTCTCACCTAGTGGCCGCCCATTGGTCGGCTGGGCATCTCCTGATTTTCAGCTGTTTACTAGTCCAGCTGATAGGGCCGTTCGTTCATTATTGAGAATGACAGCCTAGGTGGTAGCTCGTATGCGTGTGTGAGTGCGTGCTGTCGTGCGTCTCGGCTTCGGCATCTCCGTAGGATTTCCAAGGGGGACACTCTTAGGATGACGGACGCATGATCTCGCAGCGACAGACTTCGACGGTGCATGTGTGAGTGAGTGCGTGGTGACACAGGGTATACTGCGGCGTCGTTCTCCGTCGTTCTAGTCGTGCGGTTGCGTCCAGGGAAGACCCTCCGTAGGATCACAAGCGCTTTGCGTGGATCTTTTGGGGGCTCATGATTCTGCCCTGCCGCAACAACAGTCCACTGCACGATACTTCAAATCATACCATGGGCCAAATGGGAATAAGAAACGTGAGTACCGTTTTCGCTCGGCCGCTTCTCGCCGGCTGCCGAGGCCGGGAAGGAGGCCAAGCCGGCCGGCTTCTTTGTCTCTGTCGTCTGCACCAAGCATCCGCCAGAGCCGGTTTTGTGTACGTAACGAAACGCACAACGGACTTCGCTAATACATAGTTTGCACCGGCAGATCTGGCGAGCTATCGAGTACTTTCTCGCGTGCTTTTTTGGAAAAATCGTCTGCTTCTGACTCTATTGTCTCGGGGGGGTGTGCCGTTCCGTGCTTTGTTGCCGGGCGGCTTCCGCATCAAGGCGATCCTCATTTGTGTGCTTTCGCAACAGCTTTCCTGCTAATATACGCTTCCACAAGCTCGAAATCGGTAGATTCGGCTCTTTTCTTTCCTCGCCGGTATGGCGTCCGGCTTCCGTCATCGCTAAGCGTCAGCCGGCATCGCTCGCCGCTCCCGGCCGTCTACTACGAGAGGGGGATGGTATTGGGCACATTGCCCGCTCGCCGGGCCGTCGAGAAGGGTATCGTCACGATTACAGCTCGCCGCCGAGGTTGCTGCCGTTCGGCGCTCGCGATATTCAGCCCGAGGGATCGAGCCGAGCAAGCCCCTGCATGCTCCGGGCATTTTTCTTCGACCGGTTCGGAGGATGCTCCTGTCCGTGCGGCTGACGAAATGCTGCGGAGAGGTTGCCAGCCTGCCAAGCTACGCCGCCGTGTTTTTTGAGCTCTCTCCGGGTGGTTTTCTCGTGCGACCCAACGAGCAGACGATTTTGCGGTGCTTTAATATTTTCGCGACCCGCACACATTTTTTTTTTCTTTTTAATGAGAAAAGGACGCGCTGGACATCGCAACACAGAGGCTTTTGCTTTTTTTCCGGCTCTTGTTCGCGGTCCACGAGACTCGGAGGATGTTTGCATCTTTTTTTTTTTTCTTCCATCGGTCCGACGATGGAGCGAAAATCTTTTCGGTCCAAACGTCAGAGGTGGCCCAGGCCGGTGGTAGTGCCGGATTCTGGCTTTTATCGTTATTATATCCCCCCCCCCCCCCCCCTCCTTTTTTTTTCGCCGGCTCTCCTGTGTGCCGCCACTATTGTGCCGGCGCCGGCCTTTTGAATTCAGGTTTCTCTCGCCAGCCTTTGCGTGGCGCCAGCCATAGCAACAGCGGCTGCCGACTCGCCATTGGTCGCTGCGGCGGCGCGCCTGTCGCGGTTGCCGTTGCGCCGCATTACGCCGGGCCGGGGATGGGACGGTTCGCTTTTTTGGATGAATGCTTGCTGCTCGAGTGCTCGCTTCACACACATTCTGCTAAGCTTTCGTTTCGTACCTCCTCTCCCTTTTCGTTTATTTTCTATAAAAAAAATTTGCTTTTTTTTTTTAATGTAGGTTCCGTGTTTGCAGACGGTCGGCGTTTTTAACGCAGTGCGTCGGAAATTAACGCTCGATAGCTGCTGCATCCGTTCGTCTTTGGCAGGAACGTACCTTTTTGTTCGTTTTCCGTCATATGTGTCACGTCGCACGGAAAGGCGTTTCGCATGACGAAGCCGACTGGTATTTCTCTTTGCGCGCCCGCGGATGCTCTAGCTGCAGACGGTCGTTGCCTTGCGCTTTAAGCGGCGTGTCTTGACGTGCACTATCAGGATTGCCGGCTGCTCTGAATAAAACTTCATGCATTCGGATGCAGTTTCTTTTTTTTTTTTTTTTTTAATTCTAGGCGCTGCTTTTTGTTCTGCTGTGAAAGGTTTGCGCTTTGGCCGTTATTGCTTGCGATCGGTGCAACAGCTGAAATAAACTTTTCGGTCAATCTCCGGTCGCGAATTTAGCTTAGCTTACGCACCCCTGCTGTGAAGGAGCTCTAAATGTTCCTTGAGTATGTCAGCCTACTCTTTTTGCTCGGTTTATCCAACATACCGGCAGTGGCGTTGTCTTTTATACCATAATTATTCGTTTCAAAGAGGCATCTATGCCGTTGTCTGAAAATTTTACGTGTAAGCACAGTTACACATACTTGTGTCGAAAACTGCAGCTGGAGGCGAACTGCCAGAAAATGGAATATTGGGTGCCTCTTTTAAACGAATAATTCCAGTATACAAGGCAATTTGATACTCGCGCGTCGACTCGCGCGTCCATTTTGGTGTACAAAAATAATGGGGTGCTGAATATTTCTGCTAGGGCACCTGAATGTGCTAGCTCAATGCGATTTCCTTACAAAGCGTTCGATGTTTGCTCCTTACAGCCGTTTTTTTTTTTTTTTTCCATTGTTCGGGTGAATTCAGACCTGACACTAACACACACTATACGCGCATCGTTTTCGTTTTTTTATTCTTCGTACCGGAAATGTTCAATTCTTTTAATTGTGCAATTTTGTCGCACTACACTGAATTTCGCACAGTTTAAGCCGTAGCTCTCGCAAGACGGCTGTGCCGATTGCGCTTGCGAAGGATTTCGTCAGCAAATCGAGAAATCGCCTGCTTCATGGCCCGAAAAGCGTAATTGATGTAACGGCGAGACTTTCCCAAGATGTTCCAGCGTAGTCGCAGCACGCCCAAGTCGTGTAGCGACGTACGCCTCCCATGTTGCACCTTATAGTCGTTAATAAACTGTTGCAAGTACAGATTACTTGGTGCACTAGGTCTTGTCACTTACCTAGGCCATTTAGTCGAGTGCCGATGTCCAGCTACGTTTGACAGGGCGTCATTATCGCACAGTCGCCTTGCGGTCATGGGGCGTTCATTCGTTGTCGTTCTCTCGTCGTTACGCCGTCCATTCCATCCTCGTTAAAGCGTCTTCGTAATTCCATCCTCATCCGTGAGATCCACATGTTCGAGCGCCACAACTTTGTGTTGGGCTAGGCGTTTTTCTGTGAAAATGTGTATATATTGGTCGTGTGCTCAATAAGGCCGGTATAACGTAAAACTTATCTGTTTTTATTCCAAATCGGTCATTAACCCGAGCCATTCTGACCTATCAGTCAGGGTCAAACGAGAACGGCGTTGCTTAGATTCCCACAACGCGTAGGATCAGCAACTATCTTATTTATTCCTTTTTCTTTATGGTTCACTTATAAGAATACCTTGCAATCTTATTTATTCCTTTTTCTTTATGGTTCACTTATAAGAATACCTTGCGATCTCCTGAATTTCGGGTATCGGCCTATATTTAAATACCAGCTATGAATTGCACAATTCTGCAACATCAGTGCCTAACTGTGTGTGTTTTTCTTGCTTGCAGACTCAAGTGCTGTTTATCGATGCGCTTTGCCAAAGCAGCCACCTGGACCTACTCATGGGCTACCACTCAGCCTACCAGGGTCCATTTCTCAAGACACAAAACTTCATCCTGAAGAGCGATGGGCCACTCCCATACGACCAAAGACATTACATCGCAATCATGGTAGGCACTGACTCTGTCTCTAGTATTGCATGCCCTGCTGTAGTCCATCAAAGAGTGAGAAAAACTAGAAAGGTGGGCAAGGGTTTTGGCCAGAAGCATGTCTGGTTTACTGCACAGCACTGGGACGGCGAAGGCAATGCTAATGAAAGGCATGCTGCATTAACTAGGGTAGAAAGGTAGGCTTAATTAGCAGGCATAAAAATGACCAAAATGCTCAATGATGAACAAACTTGATCTGTCCAGACCTAATATTATACATAAGTATTGCCAGTGTCACTGTCTGGCTTTTTCTGTCTCTTGGCCATCATCTTTTGGAGCATTGGTAATAATTAGAATGTTGCATGCACACTGTCGGGAGAGTGCACTTGCCTGTAGGCTCAGTAGTGCACAGGTTTTCATTTCTTGATGCTCGGCTATTATGGCTATCCATTGTTGCTTCACCGATGACAAAATCCTTTTCATCTGTGTGTTGCAGGCAGCAGCAAGGCACAACTGCAGCTACCTGGTGAACATGCAGCGGGAAGCATTCCTGTCCCCGGACGTTGCGGGGGACAAATCGTGGCTCCAGGGCTTGCATTGCATTCCGAAGAAGTTGAGGGACCTAGACGAGATCAACAAGATTCTTGCTCACCGCCCTTGGTTGATAACAAAGGAGCACATAGAGGTAGGCATGCACTGACAGTAAATTCACACTGTCTGTGGCACTTATTTCTCATAATTTTGCGTGTGCTGTAAAAGTTGAAGACAGAAATATTTTGCTAGAAATATTGGAAGCAAATGCCCTAAATCGCATAAAATAGATGGTAAAATAAAGCATGGAACAAATAAGTGGGATATGGAATGAGCCCATGATTTTAACATTATTTTGGTTCCCTAATTTTCTGCCTTTTTAAAGCACTCTTGGAGTTGCCGCTGCACTCAGATTTGATAATGCTGTAGGCTGTTTACGAAGTGGTGTGCATGGCACTAAAGCCTAGTGCATTGGCCTATTTGAAGATCTGTGTTTGTCCTTCATAACGTTTGCTTTCTTTGTCCCTTTGCAGAAATTAACCAAAGGAAAGAACAACTGGTCCTTATCGGAGGTAGTGCAAGCCATCGTGATCCTTGCCCACTTCCATGCGCTGTCCAGTTTCGTGTTTGGTTGTGGCATCAACGCTGACATGGAGGAGGAAACGAATGGAACAGTTGTCTACAGTGCCAATGGCGACTCGGGGGTGCCAATTATGAAGGTGTGTACTCGAGCTGTAAAATTGGTTGTTGTGTAAGAAATGACGGTGTCTTCAGTGAAGGAAATATGAGCATGACGTAGTTTTCAAGCATTACCCGCTGCAGTGATAACAGCTTTTCCTGCTGCTGAGTGCAAGGTTGCGGATTCGATTCCTGGCCACAGTGGCCACATTCTGGTTGAGCCAGAATATGGCAATGCTTACTTACCTAAATTTAGGTGCACAATAGATAACCCAGTGTGTAAGATTAACCACCTCGACGCCTCCACTATGCCCAAGCTCGGGCGTTGCTTTTCCATAAGCCCCATAACCAGCCAGTCGTTTATTGAGCACTGCTCACTATTGTCGTAGTTCTAGGAACACTGTTCAGTCAATCCTTCTGTGCTCAGAGTAAGGTATTATTTGATAAGCTGCTGCACTGAAAACCTTCTTCCTTTGCAAGCTGTTATAAGTAAATTCAAGCATGAGAAATTGGGTCAGAGAAAACAGTCCCAACTGGCATAGATAAATCTGGTACACGGGATGAATCTTAAATAGCCTGTACTGGCTAACAGATGAATGTGACCTGAGTGCGACATTATTTTCTTTTCTCGTGCAGAATGGGCAGACCACTGTAGAAACCATCATGCAGAAGATGAAGAACATCTCTGAACAACGCTCCAACGAGCCAACGTTGGAGGAGAGGGCTCGCTGCTTCCATACGGAATGCAATGGTGGCGAACTCCCAGCAGCTCGGCGCAGTGTCCCCAGGAACGACTTGTCTCACTTCGTTACGGATGCTGACTTCGGCTACCAGGACTTCGCCCGACGGGAGGTCTCTGAAATCCCAACATTCCGGATACAGGACTACTCCTGGGAGGATCACGGCTACTCCTTGGTCAACCGGCTATACAACGACGTGGGAGAGCTCCTCAACGAGAAGTTCAAAGTGGCCTACAACCTCACATACTACACGTGAGTAGCTAATGCTTATTATGACTCTACCACACTGTACCATAGTTGCACACAGCCAATAATCACTAAGGGTACAGAGCATGCGAGTGTCCTTACAGAAGTACGAAGATGTACTGGTTTTTGTGCTCGGATGGCAATGCACTTCACCTTTTCTCAATAAGCAATTGAAATTATGCATTTTTCACTATTAAAGCAATTGCAGTGAGTGAGCCACCTTAAGTAGATTGAGATCATAAATTTAAATCGGTGCTTGGAAAATTTTCTGCTAATAAACACTACAATGTATTTAAAAGCCGCTTCTCTTTTTTGGGGAATCGGCACTGTAGTGATGTTAGGTCTACAATGGGAAGTTACCTAATTTTCTTATGCAGGTGTTTTGCCTCATGAATTCTGCACACACCCATACTGTTCCTGATAGAAAAGCACTGCTGCACATGAGTGCTAGAAAAAGAAAGGCCAATTCTAGTGCAACAAGTCTATGCCTTAAAGGGGTGGAATTCGAGAGTGCTGGAGCTGTTGCTCAACAATATCCGAACTATAAAATGTTTTTATTTTATCAGCTGGGCATGCTAATTTTCGCGATATTCATGCAGCCAGTAATCTTGCAACAGACACGTTTTATGTCGGGACTGAACATGTGCAATATAGTACTTAGTGCGCTGAGCTGGTTCTAACAGTTTTCGTCCTGTAATGTCTTGGGATGAAAACCTGCTAATTGCATTTTCATGAAATTTGAATGCTCTGCTAATTTTGACTGGAAATGCATTGCGAGCTTGTGGCATACATTGGCCTAACCAAGCTGGACGAACATAACAGCACTTATGTTGTGCCTATTGAATTTTCAGGAAATGAGCTTATTGCACAGAGACTACCCACAAATGGTCGCAGTTCATATTAATGAATGTGCTCTTTGCTTTTTTTCTATGTATCCAGAATGGGGAGCAGAACAAACGTGGACACATCCATGTTCCGGAGGGCAGTCTGGAACTACATTCAGTGCATCTACGGCATCAGGCACGACGACTACGATTACCGGGAGGTTAATGAACTCTTGGACCGGGACCTGAAAGAGTACATCAAGGCTGTGTGCTGCTACCCAGATCGCATGACCAAAGAGGACTACGACAATGTCATGAGGGAGTTCAAGTACTCCGAGAAGGTAAGCATCTATTTCAGCTTTTCTTATCTTACAATACTGTTCATGCATGACAGAGGTGCTTGCCACAGCAAGGCTTCAATATAAAAAAAACGCCTAATCTAAATTAGGAAATAAGTTCGAGACCACCCATGTAGTTCTTGCGCTGCAAAATATGGCTTATGGTACATTGTTTGCAATCCAAAGATTCTTTTGAAGGCATTTACATTCATACTGGTCCACCTTGTACTTCAACTTGCAACACTATTAAGCATACAGCAGCATGTGAAACTGCTCAAGAACTGCCATTGTAGTGGCTAGCACTAGCCAACGGTGGTGCCGCTTAAGCTGGCACGACTCCTTCTGGGAGCACTTTGGTGGCTGTTTCAAAAGTGCATCTATTGAGTTAATTAACTAGGATGCACCATTAGCTTTAGCAAGCAAGACTAATAGGCACATACAGTCGACCACAAATGTTTACAGATCGCGAGATCAGGAAAATAGAGAGAATAGTATTTGCCACTGCTAAGCAGTTTAGTTCTAGCAGCAGGCATTTAGTTCCTAGTTCAGTTTTCTTGATTGATTGGCCGGTAGAGGCTTCCTTACAGTTTTAAAGTAGCAGTATGCAACTGAGGGACTCCTGGATATGTGCAGATTTCTCCAGTATTCTGGTGTGCCCGTACTTAGAATATCTTTCTTTTTTTCTTCTCTCCCAGGTGCACGTAACAATCATGATTCTGGAGGCACGCATGCAAGCCGAACTTCTCTATGCACTGCGGGCACTCATGAGGTACATGACGTGACTCGTCCAGCGAGCAGCCAAAATGGGACTCCCGTTACTATCTCTTCGTGCGCGTGCCCTCTCTTGAGGCAATGTGCACTCCAACACCTCCCCACTTTGATGCGAGGCGGCCGGACCCCTCCAACATGGGGAAGAAGACTCGCCGTTCTGCGACATCTGCTGCTGTCGTCTCCTAGGGAACTTTTAGAAGAATTGAGACCCACCGTTTCTTCAATCCTCCTCTGCTGCTGTTATCGACTGGTGGTTGCGTTGTCGTCAGAATGAACCAATGTGCACCCCCACTCCCCCCCTCCCTTCATATGTTCATGTACTGTACATTCTACTTTTTGTTTTTCGTGCATACTCTCGAACCCTCCCAAGGACTCTTTTCCCCAAACACATACACATTTTCTTGTGGTTTGTTTTTATCATTTCTCTGCAAACTGTGAGCACTGCTTGTCTTGTTACATGCAGTGTGTGCAGATCATTTCCTAATTTATTTGTTCTTTCAAATGTGGGTAGGGGCGGGGTTTGTGGAAGTTCAAAGCTAAAAGGGTGGTTAAATACTCCTCCTGTTGTGTTGCTTTTCTTCTTACCGTAAGATGTTTTTTTTTTTTTTCTTGTGCATAACTGAAAGCGCTGTTTTTAGTTCTTTCTTGTGTTAGGTACGTAGGTTCTTTTGATTTACCACTACATACTTGCTAAGAACACACCTCTTTGTGAAGATGGCTGTTTTCTTTTTTATTTCAAACGTTTCTTGAGTTAGTTTTAATGTTTCCAGAGAATGCATCCACGTTTCTTTTATGCGTTTATTACTTTTGTTTAGTAGGTTCCTTGCTAAAGGAAATATTCTGGAAGACTAGGAATGGTGTGGGTTGTTCCACAGTATAGTTTTTTTTTACTTCCACATATGTCTAAGAAACGTGCTGTAGTTCGCCATTTCAGCGAAGTGGCGATAGGCCAAATTTGTGTACCTTACTTGGAAGCATGGAACCACATTTGCTGCCTCCATTCCTTTATCATAAATTTTTTTTATGTGTGTGCAAGTTTTGGCGGCATGCAAATGCAGCGGAAATCGGATCATGGTGGAGTTCTGAGCCAGGTTTATTTTTATTCTTAAATAATGCATTTGGCTAACTTGATGCAAGGCTTTTGTTCATGCTGAACTGAAACAGTGTTTGGTAATGAATGCCTGCTTTTAAGTGTGAGAACATCTCAAGTTGCAGCTATGAATGGGCACAGACAGTGTACTGTTCACGCATCTGGTGGTAGCTTTTCTTCAACATTTTTTGAAGCATTCGTAGCTCTTGCTTCTTGCAGCCCAAAATTTTTCACCTTTTTTTTTCTGGTGACAGAACTCTTCCTGTCAGATGTTCCGCAGTCACTGGTTTCGTAGCGTCGGCAGTACAATGCCCATGCATGGCACTGGATACTTTTCAGGGCTGTTGGGAGGAGGACTTAAAAAAAAAAAAAAAACTTTTGCCTTTGACTCGTGTTGCCTTTCCGTTTTTGTCAGCATGGAGATTTGTGTGGCTTGCATGTGCAAAGCTAGCAAACTCCCAATAAGCTACATGCTTTCATGTCTACTTAGCTTTAACTATGGTTTTTCTCAATGTGTGTAACCAATTGGTGTGCTAATTGAGGAGAGTCCCACCGCAATCTAGGTAATATGCAATTCTGTCCGTGACACTACCTGTTGTCTTAGAAGCTGGTGCAGTGTGTAGTAGGAACTTTGTCGGGATGTTGTTTACCGTAGCCTCACACCTTAGCAATGTTTACATGAGCTGCCTCCGGGCAGTGACTGCCTTCATGCTTGCTTCAACAATGTCTCCTTGTTATGGGCACTTCTCTGCCAGAAACCTAAGTGAGCCTTAGCCTTGTTCCACTTCTGTTGTACGCCAAACTGGGTGACATGTAACTAGTGAAATTGGTTGTAAGTTCGAATGGCCCTGCTTTAAGCAGTGCTTGCCAGATTGGTTTCAGAAGCTCAGCTGAGCACCTGGTGTTAGAGCTGTGGGACCTTCTATGCCTGTTGCATTCCTTCTGTTGTCTAAAAGCAAGCTTGCAATCTGCAACTGTGCAAATGCCCCCCCTTTTTTTTCTTCAGACTGCTGTGCTCATGCTGTGATATGATTGCAAAATACTTCCTCCCACCTCACATGAAAGGTACATGGATGCGGATACCCAGTACAGTTCTTAATTTAACCAGCTTTTTTTTGTCTAGTCCCGACTGTGATCTCCACTTTTGACGACCGCTGCTGCGCGTGCGGGCATCTTATCAAGAGATGATGAAGCTGTCTGAAAAGTTTGTATATTTTGTTAGCAATTAAATGGTCGCCCTCTGCGCCATCTCAGAGATCTGGAGCTCCTTTTTTATTGTGTGCAGATCGATGAACACGGTTTTTATAGGTGACAATAAATTGCGTTTACAAGCCTACTGCAGAGTTGCCCTTGCTTTCATTGTTCCTTTTTGCACTGCACGTTTCTAGCACTTTGAGTGACACCCAAGTGAAGCGCGACTCTTTTTCAGGTGCTTTGACACTGCAGCCTCCTCTAACCATCTAGTACTAAGAAGGCACAGAACTGCTACACATTCTATGCACATAGTACAAGTGTCAAAAGTTCGAGGCACTTGATTTGCCAACAGGCTGAATATCTTTGCAGTCTGGACGCTGCTCTGTGGAATCTACATTTGCAGCTGGCATTGTATGTTTTGCTCGCGCAGTGTTAGTCTTGTTTTACAAACTGCACACACTTAACTGAACAGGATGTTCCTACAAACTGCAATCTGGAAATTCTTTTGACACCAATTTAAGGCTGCCACAGCCACATTCCAATGTGGGCGAAATGCAAAACCGCTTGTGTACTTATATTTGGGTGTTAAAGAAGTTTAGGTAGTCCAAACCAGTTTGCTACAATAATTACTAGTGGAAACTCTGACAATGACGACATGGGAATGATGGTTAGTACATAGATTCGTCTGATGTTCGTGCTTGTGGCTTTGTTTATTATGCCTTATCTGCCTTCACAAGTCCTAAATTTCAAAGCAATCTATAAATGCAGAAGGCCCTATGAACTCGCATAATTGCTACTAATTGCAGTGGCTCAGCTTGTTGAGGTGGCCAAATCAAAGCTCACCAAGCGTCTCAATGTGCTCGCATGCCTGCGAGAAATTCGTAAGGGTGTTTTATGCCACTTTTCGATGCATGTGTCCATAGCGCAATGGTTTCCAAGGTCGGGCTTCTGTGCTAGAGATCCTGTGTTCGAATCCTTCTGTCAGACAATTTTAGTAATGGTTATTTACTATTTATAACGCAATACTTTGTCGACAATGATGAGTGAAGTCACTAAGCCAGAAGAAGCTTGGGCTTAACCGCCCCGCTTGTAGTTCCCTTAGAAACTAGCACCAGAGTTCCCTCTAGTAATAATTGTATTAAGCTCTATGGTACGAATGAATAAGAACCCTACGAACCAATCAAAACAGGCATCATGCAGATACGCCAGCTATGGCATATACAAGCAATAATGGCTTGTTGGCGTGTTGATTGTTCAACATCGGCGTGCAGCAAGTTGCGCACGTGATTTATTTACAACCCCAGCTGTTCTAAGCACTACTCGGGCCAAGGATACAAAAGCATAAGTCAAACGCACTAAGCCACTGTTCAATATATTTTTACCACAAGTAAACAAGGCATGCACCCAAAAGGGCAACTACTGGCAAGGCAATTTGTTATGCCATCAGCTTGGAATAGCTGGTGGAACTACTAGCCCTGTAGCAAACAGCACTATGTTAAGTTTTCATTGGCATGACACAACAAACATCTTGCCAAGGCATGCCAGGTGTGGTCAGTCTTTGCACCATCATGCCTGCTGCCAATAAACACTGTGCACAATGAAGTTACCACAATACAAATACATAATTAGTAAAGACTGACAATAAGGACACAAAGATAGCATTGCACAGAAAAGGTTGATTTCATAACTTTGGAGCATGCTATGCCTGCCTACACTGCAATTTTCAAATACAAGCCTTGATAGTGCTTGCGTTGAAATAGGTCGGAAAAGGTGATACCTACATGTTACAATTCAAAAATATGTACAAACTGCAGGCTGCGCTTCTAATTATGGTTTCTGGTTATAGCAAAATTAATGTTATAATGAAAGTTATAATGTAGCTAAAGTTATTTAACATAATAGTGAAATTTCTGACCAAATTAATATAAAAGAATTGGAACTACCATTTCCACAATATTTAATAATGCATGTGATAGACTTCTAAGGTTGCTGCTGACTTGATGACCACTTGTTCCCTAATTTTGACTTGTATAAATGGGATGACTGTCAGTGCTTTTTATGACAGTGTTTGCTGACTCTGTAGGCCGCATCATTTACATTTAGGCTAAGCTAGCTTACTCCTGGTGCTTGCGTGAACCCTCATGGAGCCATACCTTCGATGCGTGCCTCTGTGAAGGCATCAATCAATGATTGACATATGGTCGTACATGCGGAAGTGTGAAACTTTCTAAAACAAGTGGCTACAAGTAAGCTTGTGTGCTGAATTATTTACTTACACGAAAATTATCCATTATATATTTTTTTCACTGTGGTTACATGAATGAAACAAGACTTTCACAGAGACAGGGTGCTGACCACGAGGTACAACACCATCATGACTTGTGGTCTATGATGTACAGTCTGTACCTTATCTGAGTCATTGTCTTGTTTCATTCATAGTATTTAAAGGGGACATGACACGGTCGTCTAATTACTAATTTATCACTGAAACTGAGTACAGGCACCAATAGATTTGTGCACACAAAAAAACTGGGCTCTCGGCACACATTTTGACTGAAACAGTCAAGTTGAAATCGCTGCCTCCAAACCCCTCCCTCCGACAGCGACTGCCATTTTGGCATGGATTGTGTGAAGTC
Source organism: Dermacentor silvarum (assembly GCF_013339745.2). NCBI lineage: Eukaryota > Metazoa > Arthropoda > Arachnida > Ixodida > Ixodidae > Dermacentor > Dermacentor silvarum. The sequence continues at coordinate 20,232,089 of NC_051161.1, forward strand.
GGGAAGTACAGGGCTACCACAGTGTAGTCAGCTCCGAAACAGTCGTAAACGACGCTGAACGTATTGCTGCACGTGCTCTGGCACTCAACGACGCAGCAAGCACATTGCCACTGAAATAGTGCCTACAATTCTTTCACACTGGCGATAAAAGCAGCATAAATTAAAAAGGTCTGCATAAACTTTTTTCCAGGCTGACCGCCAAGACGCATTTGTGAAAACGAAATGATGCATGACGACCATGACGTATTTCCAGCTCTTGCAAACGCTGCTGGTACTTTCAGTACACAAAAGCGTGTCGGAGATTGTCTCCTATATCACTGAGGACCCTTGCGGGGCATGCGATTTCATTTCGTCACTAGTTGCGTGACTTCTGTATGGTTTAAATGCGATATAAAAATGTCAAGTGCAACTTTTCTACTGCACAGAATGCACCCAAATTTTGGCAACTTGCTGTGAAATGCTCATGGTTTAACATGCACTGCATAATTCAAGCTCCAAAATTTGTGTTATGGCACCTTAAAGTGTAATAACACACAAACATTTAGCAAATGCCTCACTTGCAAGCTCCGTGGGAGGTACACAGGGGATCTTGTAAACCACCAAGTTACCTATGTTAGTCTGAGTATCTGTGATTGAATTTATGCATGCATTTCGTGCTCTGCTTCATTTATTTTATGCAAGCTACATTCGCTGTTAGGTGGACCATGGATTGATGGAGAACAGTGAAAAGCCAGAGTCCAATTGGCAATGATTTCATTTGGGAGTATGCGAGTTCCTAAGCATGGTGGTAATCGTCTAGCACAAACACCATAATTCGCTTGCTAAAGGCAGCATATGAACTATTCCACAGCAGTACAGAGGCTATCAACACTCAAGTGTTCTAAGGCGACGTCCAACTGACTAAGCCAAGTGTTGCTTGACCTCTCTTTCTTGCACAGAAGTTTCTATGAGTAAACTGAATATCACTGAAAAAAGGGTGTGAGAGGCTAAGAGCTAACTGTTGAATAGAAAGACTACACACGAGGACCTAACGAAAGCTGTGGGAGTCAACATACGTAGCTGCTATGCCAGAGTGGTTCCCTGAGCTTTCTGTAAAACTCTGCAGCACAGTTTTTATACTTCAGCACACAGAGATACAACACTCAAAATTCTGCCTACTCACACCCCCCCTCCTGGCAATCATTATTTTTTCCCAGCGTTTCTCACACCATACTGACGTCATTCAGCTACATGGGAGGCTCGACGGCTGCTGCTAAAGCTTGCAAAAAAGGTCAGCAGACTTCAGCGTTTCCTCTAGCTCTGAACTCGTGCACTGTGGCAGTAGCAAGCAGGTTCTCACATCAGACATCATCATCTTCTCAAGAGCAGCTTTTTTTACAATGTGCACGTCATCCTCAGTTGCTGCAGTTGCCTCCAAAATACTCTTAACAGCCCCCACTCTTAAAGAGTCTTTCAGCGACACGAAACACTGCACAAATTGGCAAGCGCAAAAGCTCTGTGGTTAGTGCATCTGACTCTCAAATGCACATTGGTGCAAGGATATAACTTTGATATGTGGCCGAGAGGCATCACTGACTAAAGGTTTCTTCTCAAAATGATATTGCTCACACGCACTGCAAGTGTTCACTTCAATCGATCCTACACGAAACAGTGCAAGACTTACTGAGCATAACTATGCCAGCTGTGTTGTCACTACCTTGCATTATGGTCAAAACTGCCACTTCTTCATTGCGTGGAAAGGATAAAGCTAAACATGAGGAGGTGGCCTAATACAAGTGACACGATGACCGCTTAATGGAAAGGACAAGCAGACAACAGCACCCTCAACCTTGAGCTTTAAACGGCTGTGGCATTAAAATGTTATCAGCATGTGGGCAGAGCTACAGAATTAGGAGCAACAAGGTTAAAAACAGTTTGGCTTGGCAGCAGGAAACGATAGTCATTTCAGAACAAAAGGAAAATGTTATCATATGGTGGTTGTATAGGTTAAGCACCATGCTTTGAAAATTCTTGACTTTGGTAAAATCCTAGCTGTGCATGTTCTGCGTTATACACGACACATAAGTAAGCAAACTTCTTCCAAGAAACCAGACTGTCATGTCAGCGGCATGTATTTCATGCATTTCACAGTATGAGTACCTCATTAAGTGTTACTTAATGACTACACGCAGTCATTTTCACTTCCAAACAAGTTACTTCAATCATGTGGTGAATGTGTGAAGGACTGTTATTCTGCCGTAAAACACTGCACTTGTCTGAATCTTAAAGCTTTCAGTAAGGTAAAGTGTATCAAAAATAAGCATTACTGTCGCAAATGCCATGCACTTAGAGCTCCTATGCCTGGTGATCACATCACTGGTTAAGGCAAGGTGTACAGTTAATCAAAATTGTGTGGTTTCAAGTCTTGCAACTGCACAGTGGTTTGTAAGGGACAATGTAGTGGAGGGCTCCGTATTAATTTTAACCACTTGGGATTATTTAATATATGCAGACCTTAATGCTAGTCTCCGGTACACCTTTATCTATGTAAGTAACCCTCCTGAAAATGTGGCCGCTGCGGCTGGAATTAAAGCCCTGACTTCATGCTCACAGGAGGATGCCACAACCATCCACCGCGGCAAAGCAGGAAGTCACGAGGCATACAGTGCATGTTATTATGCACAACTTCATAGTACGAAAAGTTTATTTACAGACAGCCATCCATACATTGACTTGCAAAGTCTGGAAAATGCAGTATTTGCGCAATATACCTGAGCATAAATGTGTGACAAAAATGCTAACCAGGTGAGAAAATGTTTGACGATTTTTATAAAAGTCCTTCTAAAGGACTTATTATTATATGGCTATTAAAATTTTTAAGGCACCTGAAAGCAACTAGCCACTTTAATAAGCCTCTTTTGTTATATAGTTATAGTTTTCTTGGTGCAACTTTATACTTCAGATTGAGGTTCACTGTGCTCATAGTTTCACAAGACTACAAGTACTTCCTTGCTGTGATGCTTTATAGTTTTGAGAATGAGCTTCGTAATAGTTTAGTAATGTAAAAAGATCTACACTCGAATACAACGACAACAAACACCTCTACAGCAAAAAGACTTGTATAATGAAGGATTGATTATGTACCAGCTGTTTTCCTATCTTCTATATGTATTGTGAATTCATCGACAACAAAGACATTTAGGCGTCCTCAACTGTTGATTTGTTGCTTTACAATGAATGCCACGTAGCGGGGCTGCTACGTGGCCTTTCACAAATGTCACGAACATGAACTCGGCACTAGCGTTAACGGCAGCGCTAGCGATGCACTTGACAAGCGTGTTGATGCCAGCTGTAGTCCTGCTGCACATCTCCTGGAATCGCATGCTCCTTGTTGTAAAGCATTAGCGGGTGCAACGACTGACGAATATGTCGCAGTTGAAGACCCGATGATGTAATCGTAACGAAGGACACGAATGTAAACAAAGGCTACTTTGATGGAAATCCTGCAAATGAACCAAGAATTTGGCGAGAAGGAAAGTGACAGCGGCATTCGACGATCTGCAACTTTACTTTTTGTAGCTCCTGCGTCTCGCCATGGAGCATGCTTTGAATGTCAATAGAATGAGGTTGGATGCAGTTGCACATTCTGTCAACCAATTTGTATACACACAAAAAAGAGTAGTTCATGTGAAATCAAGGTCTCCTTTGTTTGTTGTTGAAAGTGCTTAGCCTGCTTTATTGTGAGCTGGTATAGTGCTTGACCTTTACAATGAAGTGACCTGTATAAAGAAGAATTCCGGAGGTCCCAAATATTTTGTTATAAATGCGCTTGACTGTGCATGGACAGTGTGCATGGATCGCATATATCCAGGGTCTCTCAGCGAGCACTTTTAAAAACATTTTTAAAGGTTGCCTGTGGATAGCACAATTCTAGTTTATGAGCTGGTCTACTCGAAGAGGCAGACATTGCTTGCACAAAAATTTTAAATGCATATTCGACTAATTAACAAACATTCACTAATTAAGTTTCTGACTAATTACCTTAATTATGGCCCATATTGCAATTTACAAATTCTAGCCATGGAGTTTGCAGGATGGATCCACTTGAAACGAATTCTCGGGATGACGCCAGTTTCGAGGCATTTATCCCGAACTTTGCAGAGAAATGCATTGGCGTTTCAGTTACTTTCTTAACAAAACGTTGTTTTATGCACTGAAGCACAGAAGTAACTGGAACGCCAATGCATTTCTCCGCAAAGTTCGGGAATTAATATCTCTAAACTGGCGTCATCCTGGAAATTCGTTCCAATTCACACACAACCCAGGCATCACAGCACACATATAATACACATATACACATCAAGAATTAGGCCTTAACGACAAGTCTTCCTCGCAAAAAAAAACAAGAAGTGGTCCCACCTCACGAACTCCACGGCTAGAATTTGTAAACTGCAATATGGGCCATAACGTAATTAGTTAAAACATAATTAGTGATTTCCTAATTAGTCAATTATGCTTTTTAATTTATCGAGCAAGTAATGTTCGCCTCTTCGAGTAGACCAGCTCATGAACTAGAATTGTGCTATGTGCTACAGGCAACCTTCAAAATTTTTTTATTGTTGGCTGAAACACCCGGTAGATTTCTGTGTGGCCTTTTTGCTTCAGAGCTTATCCTGGCTGTTTTGGCGCCCTCTGAAATTTGATTCCTCAACCTGCCATTACAATTCTCACTTTCAATTAGGTTTAGCTTGTAGTAAATGCCATTAGTGGCAAGCTCATTTGATGTTACTATGGCTTTGAAAATTGAAACTATTTGAGTGACGAAAAAGATTTTTTTGCCTACCATGTATTGGTACTTAATGACTTCATGAGTTGCTGTTTTTCAGAGAGAGAGAGAGAGAGAAAGACGTTTATTAAATAAAAAAATGTATTACAATGCAACCCCAGTGGTTTTTCCGGTGAGGTGCCTAGATTAGGTTAATTGTTTCGCTCCTTATAAGGTAGATGAGCAAGCTGTCATATATAGCTTTGCGGTGTTGAGGGGTCCCTCTTGGAAAGATCCAGTCATTGAGTGTGACGACTGAGCTCTACAGCCCAGCAAGCCAGATTCTTCGCAGTGAGGATAGGCCAGGACATGTCCATAGCAGCTGGTGTGCTGTGGCTGGCGCACCCGTGGTGCAAGTTCCACAATTGGGGTCAAGCGACTTGTCAATGTATTGGGCTTTGAATGCAGGCGTGACTGCCGTGCCAGTGCGTAGACGGTGGAGTGCCACGCGTTCCCTGGCGTGGAAGCCCAGGAGGGAGGGGTTCATGGCCTTCGGGCAGAAGTGCTTATAGACAAATACCGCCTGAAGTGATTCTCATGAGAGGTGTTTCTTTGCTTTCCTGGTAGATATGGACATTGACATGGGGATAAACTTGCTTCTTGAGATACATAAGGCACAACATTGACTGCCTTAATTGTCTGAAAGATTTGGTTTTATGGCATCATATGTTTATTGGAGGACTGAAAATGCGTAAAGGTAAATTTATAAGAAGGCCTTGCATCACATCACCGACAATGTAATATTTCACGCACATTGTCCATGCAAGCAACATACACTGTGCAATATCAGTATTGCACCACGCAGGAAGCATTATTGTAGGAACAAATTGGCAGCAGTTTACTTGAAAGGCTCCGTGAAAACGTATCCATATTGCAGGCTACACCTAGAGGAAACAGTTTTGCATGAGAGCCCAATACCATTGAGCCAATTCAAAGGTCTACACAGCAAACTGTACGCATCAACCACGTTTTTTAAGAATTCAGAATAGCCATTGCTATCCTGACAGTTTCCTTTTTTCTTTTACACAAAGGAAGATCGTAAACGGTCATCTAATGGTGAATCTGTTCTGTGAAAGCCTGTAAGGTGGAGGAACATTAATAAATCCAATTGAAACGCATATTAGATACCGGTATGGGTTTTCCATACAGGTTTTTAAGATGGATGTAACAGGTGCTGTATGGCACCTGTCATGTCGTCCATTTCTTCTATTGATCCATATTTTTCTTGCACAGGTTATCTGTCCCAAACCAACTTTACACAACCGATGAACTTAATTAACTGTGACATTTGCCAGGAGTTTCCTTTGTAGCTTATTGCTACTACTGGGTGGATGACAATCCTTTCACGGTCATTTCATTTTTATTGTGAGAAGCATGAGTGGCGCAACAAATGTGGCAAACTTAATTACTAGGAAATTGCAGAGGCAATGGTCAGCCCATCCAGGTGATTATGCGAGGTCATTAGATAAAGGCTAGTGGCAGTGGTCTAGCAAGGGGGAGGCACACGAATCATGTGTCCCCACCCTCCCTCTTCTGTGAAGTGGGTGCCTCCGCCACGAGAAAAAATATGTCTGGCTACTGCCACTGGCATGCAGCATGCTTGACAGGAAAACTGCCTGCCTTTATTTAAATCTCTGATAATTAAGATGCATTCTACGAGTGCTGTGCCTAACATTGAATGACCTGTTGCATATTTCGGACTGAACTGTATTACCATTATCAATGTGTAAAAGCTGCCTCCCTGCCAGTCTTGAAATTAAGTTTTATGTGCACCATTTGCGTTCGGGTAATATTTATTTTCTCTTTTCAAAAATGCACGAACCACCTGCTAGCCCAAGCTCCCCGGTTAACAGGCTAAAATAGTGTTAAATAAGTGAAAGCCACACTATCTCAGATTCATGAGAGCTAAAGTTGTCAATCCTAACACAGCAGGATTTCTGTATTTATTGCTATGTGATCAGCTGAAAAATGGCAAGTTATTCATTTTTTAAGGTAAACTCAGTTTATTTATTTTGTGAGTTTAATTATATTGAAATTGTTTACTCAAATCTACGTATACTGCTAATTGATGACATTTAAATTTTTTGTCCCTTTCATACTGTATCATCTTAAGGTCGCATTTATGAGCATATCCTCCCAAGACCCCTTGCACGTTACACTGAACATTGGTCTCAATCTTTCTCAAACTGAGCTCGGAAGCTGTTATGTAACACATTTACCCTGGATAAGATGGAATATACACGGGGAACTGCATAAAAGTGGTTTAGTCATATTCTTGCCACAAACTTTCGAGAAAGTGGACACTAATTTGACATAGGCCACTGTGTCTTCACAGACGACAAAAAGCAACCATGAAGGGTGCTTCACGTACCACGAATTGACATGAACATACTGCACGCAGCATAAATATGACAACAGGCTACATGATGCTGCATCTTGATCTCTGTTTACACAAAGAAGAGTTTTTACTATATGGTATGAAACACGAGGAGATGATTACTTTGTTTATGTACATGTAGATGCTACTTCTGAGATCCAGCAGTGGCAAATAAAGAAAAAGATTGTTTTTACATGTTCAAAACATGCCAATCAGTAATGGGCACTGAATTGAAAAAAATAAAAAAATAAAGCAATTATGTCCCCCAGCTTTCTTCATGTCTCAGGAGAATATAGAATAGACATACGGTTCAGCATTATTGTTTTTTATTTTCCATAAATTCAGCATACTTTCTTCTTGTTTTTCTTATAATATATACTTACAGATATTATTATAAATATATTACTCATAATATATTTTCCCAATAAACTTTCACCGCTGTTTTTCATTGGACAATTTTCCACGTCAATCTTGTAAACTTCTTCCTTTTTATGGACATCTAGTTCACTAACTTTGTTGAGTCAGAAACTGCAGTTGCATTCAATTCACAGAATAACAAAGTTTCCGAGAAGCAGGCTAGCAAGGACACAATGCCATACAGCAATGTGACTCTGCAGAAATTAAGAGTGAACCTATTTGATATTCGAGCACAAACAGAATGAGACTTTGTAATATTATGCAGCTATGGAGCCGCAACAAATAACACAGGAAAAAATGCTTGGGTAGATACAACCCTTAGTCACCATCAGTGAACTTACCCAGTTCATCCCCCGCAGTGGTCACAATGCGACGACTGCAAAGGCCCATGCCCAGGGCTCCCTTCAACTCTTCCTTGTACCACCACCCAAATCTTCGCTTCAGCTTTTATAGCAGGGACTGGTAAAACCTATGCAAGTAAGAGAAATAATTTTTAGTGCTCGACACTAAAACTTTTCCAAGTCACGCGTTGATTTCAATGTCACACGTTGGCAGGCCAACGTGTGACCTTGAAATCAGGCTGCTTGCAAGGGAGCACATGTAAGTTCGCAGCTTTGCTATAATCATCGTCTTAGTTCACAGATAAATTTGCTCTCGGTGATCGTTTTCGGTTAACGCTCAATTCCTGAAAAAAGAAAAATTCGGCGTACTTCTTTTGGTTTAAGCAGAAAATGCTGAACTCTAGTTTACAGTATACTTCTATTAAGACGAACCCGGTTAAGCAAAATTTTCGAATATAAGGAACAATGCGCGAACACTTGGTTGGTTTCCCCGTAGATCCACTCCCCCCCAAAAAAACACATTTGCTTAACACAAACTACTAATTCGGTTAAGCCGAACTTGCATAACTACACTGACGCCTGCTACTAGACTGAGCAAGGAGCCCCAATTGGCCGACTTGGAGAAAGCAACATTGCTAGCTACATGAGAAGCAAATGGCATTTTTGTGGGCATAAATGGCTACGCCAGCATCGATGATGACACGGAAACCTGCAGGGCTGATACCATAGAAACAATAATTAAGGAGGTCCTCGAGGGTCCTCTGCAAGCTGATAATTATGGTGAGGACACTGCTGAGCAGTGCTTACACATGATGCAGCTGCTAATACTATGGTGCATTTCTTTTTTTTTTTCCAACAGCATGAAGGCACTGAAAAGTTAGAGCAAGCTAGGTGAATCGTCAGCTTATGTGACAGTACCAGCAAGCAGCAATTGCTTGAGTGCTCAAGTAAAAGAAGTAAAAGTGCATAAAGCAATACTTTTTGCCTGGAATGTTCAATAAATACTTTTTACATCTGCCTTTAGATTTTAATGCTGTCTTAACATGAGTCTACTGAATATCATTTCGTGTAAGCATCTATGTGTACTACTCAGAAGTGTGATTGATATTTCTCAAGATTTTATTTCTGTGCCTTACCAAGCCATACCACTAATCAAAAGTGCTTCTTATGCAAACATAACAATACGACATGTTCATCTTACAAACAGATTACGGATTGCAGTACTTAAGCAGGCTGTCCTGCGTTTAAGCAGGTCTAAAGCATGTTGATCTTCAATTCAGTCGCTTGAAAGTGTCTTAATAAAATGAACGCCACAAAATACAGGATCAGCAGAACAAGAGCTGTTATTCAAGTTAACGCTTTGATGAAGAAATTTGTCTTCGAACAAGCCTGCTTGTCACCACGCTGTCACACCCTTATTGCAATAGTTTTGCAGTAGTTCGCTATTAACAGCACTATCAATAGTAAATAGTTTTACAATTCTTAGCTAGTGATATGAAAATTTTTCGATAACTGCCCAACTGACAACCAGTAACACGGAATCAGTTCATGCAATTGGAAACAGGAAAACATTGCCAAGTTTATGTTGAAGTGTTTACGTGTGGCATGTTGCGTGATTTTACATTACCAACAGTGCACTATCGATAGTGCATTACCAATAGTGTGCTAGCTATCGATGGTAATACCAATATATTGTTTTTGTACTATCAGTAATTCAATGACTGAACTATCGATAGTAGTGATAGTACTATCAATAGTTTTGCATCACTACTCCAGAGACATCTCTTGGTTGGTCACTCTTTATCATTTCAGTTCGCCACCTTGCTGAGTACCTTTGTCCTGTTTGGACAGAATACAGCAATGTCTTAAGTAGCAGGGACCCTTTTGTCCAGATTCATTGCTGTCACATAGTATGGACATAGAATTCCATACAATGAATCACCTTGCAGTTGTCTATCTGTAGCAGAGTTCTATGCAGGGAAGCTGCAGAGGGTTTATCTCTGGAGCTACCCCAAAGCCGGTAAACTCCCGTGAGGAGGTTTATCTGCTCACGTGCTATCACAATAACAATAGATAGTATGGATATTTGTTTGATTGGCATACCGTTTTCTTCTCCCAGTTCATAAATGCCTTCCACTTAGTCCTTATCAGTTATCCGCTTATTTGTTCATGCCATTCGGTTTAAAGGTGTTCTTCAGCAATATTGCCACCTCATCGACCACAGTGGTTTTCACAAATATTTATACTCAATGGTCTCTTCGCTGATCAGTTACCTCTTTTCTCGTAGACTAACCAATCTACCTTATAGTCATCTCTGGCAAAATTAAACAGAAACAGAATTAAACAGAATTAAACAAAATTCGAGGCTCCTGAGCCCCTGAATTTTACCATTCCTTGGTCACTCCATGCATTCAATTCAGCTGCTGAAACATTATTATTACCTCATCCTCAGTGCGATAAAGTTCTGTACTGTGGGTATCACTTGAAAATATTCTATAAGTAAATTTTTTCTTCCCGAAAGGAAATCAATCAGGTGCAAACTTGTTAACAAATCTTTGAAATTCTGGCACTAGTGTGTGCACCCTGCTATTCCCAACCATAGCTGCACGAAAAGAATTTTTTTTTTCATAAGGTAAAAAGGTGTCATAATAGAGCGAGGCTGCTACTGAGTAGGCCAGATTAGTAAATTACAGCTCTGTAGCACCAAAATGATCAGTATTACCATGAGCGGCGGCGTTGGAATAAAATAAAAAAAGAACAAGAAAAGATGCAAAAATAAAAGATGGAGGCGACACAGCCTTCATGTTCCAGCGCTAGGTACATGTGACACCCAGCTAAAGGTAAATCCAAGGTAGCATCTTTTACCTTCACCTGTTCCACCCCACACAGCGGTGACGTCAGGGATTTTTGCAGGCTGCTGGGGCTAAATGAGATTTGACGGTTGAAAAAAAAAAGAGAGAGAGAGAGAAAATAGAAAGTGTCGCGAACCCAGAAAATAAGGCTGAAATCCGCGACGTCACCGTGAAGCACCGACACTGCGGTTAGGAAGTGAAATTGAAGGTCCTACATTATCTGCGTTATGAACACCCATTTTCCGTCAAATGAACGCGAAAAGTCTCGACAGAAGGCTTTTAGAAGTAGTCGCTCAACTTCAGTAGGTGTCGCACTTCTCACTTTAATCGAAGTTGGTCGCTCACACTTTATAATTCAAGTCATTAGTTTTCTTTTTCTTTATTTGTATATACATGTTTTTTTTTAAGGGCGTTGCACGCTGCGTTCATGCTGCATAAGCTGTGTATACTCACTTCGCTACATCCTAGACAAGTCTTTCGTCGGGTCATTCAGCACGTGCCCTTAGACATCGTACAAAAGAGTGGTCAATAGCTTGAACAGAAGCACATAGACATTTACTCAGAGGAGCGATCGCTGGCGCCATTTTTCATTTTAAAGTCGGGAAAGTTGAATTACAGTGTACTAGAAGGGGGCAGTGGGCTTACTCAGCCGCTCCTCTGACGCAGTCAGCGTCGCATCCAAGAGGTGGCGCCACTGGCAACTTCAATGGAAGCTTTGCTTGCAGAAGCTTTGATTTTCCTTGCGTTTCTGGCGGTTCAGTTCGAAGCAGTTCACACTCTTATTTGTTTTTAGTTTTGGCGTACTTGACAGTCTTTACATATCTTGAGCAAGCACTATATTTGTTTAGGCCACATGATATTTGCCATATTAGAACCTTGTGGAAAAGGAAGACGGCAACTCTTGGGCAATTCTCTGCCTATCCTAACTCTTAGACGTTTTGTGCAAAGAGCTCGTCGCTGACGGATGTTGCTTATGCGGAAGGGGCCTTCGAATTTTTCGAATTATCGGGCAATCGTAAAAAAAAAAAATTGAAAACGGTTTCATGCCGTGTCGACCTAATGTAAAATTTTGTCAGACAGAAAACAGTGCGTGCATACTTCCCAGCTGGGCTCAAAAAAAAAAAAAAAAAATCAGGCATGCTAATTAGGTTTGTGCCTTTGCTTAGCCAAAATGAATATGTATATATGGCTTAAATATTTCATTGTCCCACTTTAGTTGTTCCATGCTTCACAGTAGCCTTCTGCGTTTATTATTAACCATCATTACGCCGGCACACATTTGTTAAATCAAATCAGGTTTGTTTTTTCCATAAAGAAATGGAGGGAGGCCTGAACAAAAAGTGAAAACTAGTTCACGTGACAAAGGCTCCGGTCTATGCTCATGTACAGTTATATAAGGGTAAGCAAAATGAAGTTAACAGGGCTGTTGCTGACACAAAACTTTTATTTGCAAGAAGTACAGCAAGCCATTGTTTCATGCACTTCAACTCATGTGCAATGGTTCAACTTCAGCTGCTTGGCCCTCTGCCGCTTTCCTGCCTTGTTACAGTTAATTCCTTTCACATAAGAATGCATACGTGTGACAATGTAAAAACTAATTATTTTAGCTGTGAGACTAAGAGCGTGCACATTGCAGCCAACTTCGAGGGAAAGCTTACTCTTAACAACTTCCAGCATATCCATAACGCTGTCAGAGTGTAGCTCACTCTGAGAGAAGCCTTCTGTGAAAAGATCCTCTAGAATTTTCACAAAGCCGTACAGCTGACTGGAGGGATAAAGGAGAGGCATCCTTGGTCACAGAAGTTTGTTAGCCGGGCAAGTTGAAAACTTTCGCCTGGTGGCGTCATAGTGAGCAGCTTTCTGCATTCTTGGCATTTTGTGCTGGAAAGGACAATACACTTCCGCGCAACATAGCCCGCAATGTGGTAAGTGAGCCTCGAGTCGCTTCTGGCCACGTGCTGGTTATGGTCCTTTGAAACCCGCAGGCCTGTGCAATGCTGGGGTACCACGTTTGTGTGGCCTCTGTGGCAGTAGCGCTAGCAGCAGTTTGACTGCACTCATTTCTATGACCTGATGCTTCGAGAGAGTCAACTTCCAGTAAGGAGGCCAGTGTACCTTCTTCGCAGTTTCCTTCACTAACTGACCTAACTAGACCATAAAAAGAAAAACAATTCACAGTGATCAGGAACTACGTTGGAGTTGAGCACAAAACGTGGCTCGTAATGGAGCTCGCATACTGCACTCGTGTCGTCCAGGGGAGGTTGTATGGAGATTCTTTTCCCGCTCTTTCCGCCTATTTTTATTCTTCGGGACGCCAAACAAGGACAACTTCGGCCCATCCTTCACATAAACATAGCCTGTTTGGCACCCAGGCGCGTAACAGTGGTTTTGTCGATGCCGCGGCATGGCTCAGTTACTGCAAGGCATACTAATCTCGTGCAGGTTATGTGCGAAAAAAACACTGAAGGAAAAAAAAAAAACCCACGCGACACGTCCACAGGAAAAAACAACGCAGCTCAGCAACTCCAACTAATATGATCGGGCACTGGGCGGGCACTAGGCAGCTGCGCCGTCGCACCCACGTTCCATTGAAACCGACGCCAGCGCCGCCGCTCGGGCTATTGGAGAAGCTCATATTTGTGACATTCGTGGAGCCGCCGCATCGCATAGCCTCCGCCAGAGAGTAAGCCCACTGCCCCCTTCTAGTACACTGTAGTTGAATTACTGTAGTTGAATTAAGAACGTCCTGGATAAGCCGCGAAAGTTGCGGATCGAGGCGCGCGCTGACACTAATGAATATAGTTGGAGCACGAGTTGGCATTCGATAACAATTCAAATTATTATAACATTCGAACCTAGCCGTATATTATGGTACCGTTGAAAGACAAAAGTACGGAGGATACGACACCATAAGTTTCTTTTTTCTGCTAATTTCACGTATCGCCACTACCATCAACACACGAGCACAAATCGGGGAAGTTTTGGTTTCGGTTAAAGCGAGCTTTTCTTTTTTCTTTTTTTTTCCTTTTTTTTCTGACTTTCACACCGATATCGGCTCGGTTTCAATATATTCCGTGAAAATAACAAAAGCAATGAATAATTTTTATTGTGCACACGTTATGTACAAGTACATAAAGTTGTGTGAAATAAATATTTCATACGCGTATTACTGTGAGGTAGAGACTAGAGCACTGCACGGGCCGAATTTTGCGGCCCGGGCCCGGCCCGGGCCCGTTTTTACATTGGGCGGCCCGCCCGAGCCCGATCAAAACTTTTATGGCGAGACCCGGGCCCGGCCCGGGCCCGCAAATAATCTACGTTACCCGCCCGGCCCGGCCCGCCACCCCTTTACCTTAAGCCCGAGCCCGGCCCGAGCCCGACTCGAACCCGGCCCGAACCCGGCCCGAAACCAAAAAATACATGTTTTTCAGAGTTGAGAAGCCCGAGAATAACTCGCAGAAAGCCCGAGCCCGGCCCGGGCCCGCGTCAAAAAACCCGAGCCCGGCCCGAGCCCGGGTCAAAAAGCACACGCCGTGCCCGAGCCCGGCCCGAGCCCGTGAAATAACTGCTCTACCCGGCCCGGCCCGGCCCACGGGCCGGGCCGGGCCCGGGCTTTCGGGTAAGCCCGAGCCCGTGCAATGCTCTAGTAGAGACCACCTGCAATATGGGATATGCGCAATATCCTTCCGTCGGTCTCCCGGCCACAACCACACCACGCCGGTCGCGTAGTACACATTTAGCAAATTCAGTAGTCAAATTCGATGCACTCACTTTGCCACGTGCACGTAGCGCCGGCGGGAGCTACGCGTGCGTTTGAAGAAGAAACGCACTCTGACCTGTTCTAGCACGTGCCTCCTGAAATTTCTGTGTTAGTATGGGACCTTTTCCAGCCGCCCACGCCCTTCAAAAAGATTTATGGCTTCGCCACTAGCTCTTATCGTGCACTGCATGCTGTTTCTATTTGACTGGACTATTTCTGGAGGCTGTCGGGATTCTTTACAAGAAAGTTTACCCAATGATCGAAGGTGGCGACTGCGCTGCGCTTTCGTTATGTGGCTGCCACCGCTTTCGTGCGTGTTGCATATATAGCTGTGCATTCAGTTTGCAATGAACGTCTATAAAGTGCACACTTCCCAAACCAATTTGATAAAGTAGGCGCTGTAGTGAGCTTATTTAGTGCTAAACACCGCATGGTTAGCTGAGCATGATTTCGAATCTCGCTAACGTATGCCTCTAGATCGGTTGAGTGGCAGTTTATACACTACTCTAGTTATCTGCAAAGCGGACGACTGCTCTGCATTCATCATGCTGGGAGAAATACAATGCGAAGTTACAGACGTGACAGCTTATACGAGGATTTATAAAACTAAGACGACAATGAATGCGCAGGCTTGGCACCAATGTTAGAGTGCTCTGCCCCATGTGGTTCCCCGGACAAAGCCTCAATTTATACGAATGTAGCTGAAATAGTGTCCTCTGGACCTCATTACCATGGCGATGTGTTATGATGATGCATGCTGGGAGTCCCAGAGAGGAGTTAGAAATGTTTTCAACTAGACGTCCTTGCTTCTTTGGATGAAGTGACAGAAAACATTTAGACCATTGAGCTCGTTCACTGCCTACTGTGGCATTTTTACGTGCGAGCGCCGAAGGAAACGTCACATTAAATGTCGTAATTTATTAACGGTAAGTCGATTCAGCGACAAATTCAGCATAGAGAACAGCCCAAACTCTGCTACCACTTTCCCCAAATAAGCCTGCGCGTCACCTTTGCACAATTCGGCAAAGGTGACGGAAAGGGTAACACACACATTTCAGGGGGGGGGGGGGGGGGGGGGTTGACACGTGCCCGGCGACGCACCCTCCCAACGTGGCTACGCGACAACGCTGTGCTGCAGTTCTCAGGCTTTGATACGCATGATATCAAGCAATACATGTGCCGTGAGAAACGCCCGCAGTGGAGTGCTCTGGATTAATTTTGACAGTCTGGGCTTAAGGCGTCAGACGCGTTGTGGTGCTGAAGCGGAAGACTGCAAAGAGGAATAGCGTCTCTCACAGGGTGCTCTACCTCCAGAATCTCAACTGGAAGGTGAAGACCACTCAAGGTGCATAAGCAGAAAAAATTAAAAACGATGCTCGATGACACGTGTAATACATACATACATAGATACATACATACATAGATACATAATGAACGAGAAGCAAGGAAACCGAGGAGCCCGATTTTGATTAGTTTAGAAAAAGCCAACAAACATACACCAAGGGCAGCATATATGGGGAAATTAGTTGTACTAATAAATTGAATTAAAGAAAATTAGTACTTAATGGAAATGAAAACGGATGAAAGAACAACTGGCCGCAGGTGGGGCACGAACCCACGTCTTCACATTACGCGTGCGATGCTCTTACCAATTGAGCTACCGCGGTGCAGTTTCCCCATCCACTTTCTGGGGTATTTATGTTTATCTACTAGAACTAACACTGATAGTGTTAAACAGGGCCACCATTCACAAGCCTTGGCGGCACATGTGGCATATACCTTGGATGTGGAACACCCTTTCTGCTGCAGGCGTGACATACACGCGCGCGCGCGCGCGCGCGCGCACGCACGCACACACACACACACACACACACACACACACACACACACACACACACACACACACACACACACACACACACACACACACACACACCTATATATGTAATTGTGAATCAAGGTTCGTCAGCCCGTCTGATTGAAAATATGAGTAATTTATGGACACCTTGTGTGACAACATGATTTTCACTTTTCGCACTTTGTTACAATAGTCCTGACGCGGCTCCCTTTACGAGAACACACTGCACTCGCTTCACGCATGGCCTTCGAGATTGGGTGGTACGGTTGTAATCTTAGAGGCCATGCATGAGGTTGCAAGAAATTCCCGCGAGGTGTTGTGGCGCTGCAGTACCTGCGGCTGCGGAAGCAAGCATCTCCGCGAGCTGCGTCTTGTCTTCGCTTTTCAGTCAGCCTCAATCTCAGCCGTTTGCTCGTAGTGGGATCGACTGCACGGACATAACGCGCAGTACGTTACCCGCGATGCGCCGAGCTTTGTTCGGACGATGTGTGCTTGCAGCCAAGCCTTATTCAATCAGGATGCCAATCTCGGGGGCGTCATCCCTTCAACAACATGCGGAGCGCATTTCCCACGTGACGGTTACGCAGAGTCGGCGAATCCATTTTAGATCGCGCTATAGGTGGTGCCCAAAACGCACCCCTAGCCAGGGGGAAGAGGGGCACACCGGGCATGTTGCCACTAGTCAAGGTTTGATGTGGAATGAAGCTTCCGCCACCGAACGTTCAAGATGATAATTTTTTTACATGTTTATTAAGCACTTATTGCCACATGTCTGCTCAAAGATACTAAAACGAACCTTTTCTTGTGTGTGAAAAATTTTTTTTTTTTTCACAGTGACTTCTTCACGCCAAATATTATCGTCACTGCATGCTTCACATCATGTTCCGTGTCCTCTCAGCGGTTTGCATCTATACGCCTGCCCTGCACTCCTCGGCCTTCATTTCGTCCCCTTGGTACACATTCGCTTACTGCAATAGAACAACGGCCGGCTGCCTTCTATGCATTACATATACGTACACACTAAAAAAGAAACGAAGAACGAGAAGTTTATACCTTAAAAAATAATCGACATCTGTCTTGCTTACGTATCCTTTCTCGAATAGTCTGCGCTCACTACTTTCCTGTCAAGAATGCTCTGTCACGCCGATAACGCGCATGCCGTTCGTGACCAGGAAGTTCCATGCGCGCAGTGGTGAAGAATGAAAAGGCGTGCAAGACAGAAGACGATTATTGTTTGAGGACAAGATGAGCCCCGAGGAGATCCAGCGCCTACATTCCTACTGCTGTCGCCACAGTAGGAATGTCGATTACGCACACGTACCTAAACAAAAAACAGATCAGCAACCGCTTGAAAAAAAAAAAAAAAAAGAATGTGCAGAAGAGTGGCTTCTCCGCACATTGCGTCTTATTGTGGAGAAGCCACCTTCGGTGAATTCTATTTGGAGTGGTTAGAGGACGGGGTGGGAGCGCAAAGTGCGCGCCCCTTCAAGAGCACGACGAGGTTTGCGCGCACAAACAAGATGTCACCTGCAGAATGATTGGCATGAATTCATTCACACCAAACCATTTATCTCCACGTTGACTTAAATTTTTTTTTCTCTAGAGCAGATAAATACGCAGTATATTTATTCGGATATCGAAGGCTGATTAGCCTGCTTCGTAGCAGATTTACGCCCAAATAATTAACTTAAGCCGAATGGTACAAATAATGCTAACACAACTTTCAAGCTGCTGCTCCAACCCATGTTAAGCATTGCGCAGATATTTATTACTGAAAGCCTTTCTCTGTAATGACCTACGGAATCCGAAAAGGCTGCCTTTATGCGCGCATTTTAGATGCCGCTCGAAATTAGATGCCGCGCCAATAGTGCAGAGACAGTCCTGAATTGCTGTGTACATCGACTTGTAAGCGAGCAATCTCAGCATTTCCTTCAGCGCACAAAGAAGAATCCGTGCCCCAAAAAATCTAATATGCATCGTTTCAATCTACAACAGCAACCATCGCTTGCCGAAGCTGTACCCTCCCTACGTGTCCTTCATCAGCAGCCCATCCTGCATTTTGGCTTTTTCATTCCTTCGTAAAAACCACGCAACCAACCAGATTCTTTCTCCTCTTCAACCTCTCCGTCTTTTGTTTCGTCCCTTCCTTGTCGCGCTCACTCGGGAAGCTCGAAAAATAGAGAGGGAGGAAGCAGAGCAGTGACGTCAGCATGACGCACTGCCTGCGTCAGGAACACGCCTCTGTACCCGCCCTTCTTCGACCGCTGTGACCCAAGCGCGTTGCTATCGTGGCGCCGGAGGTGCGCAGCCTCAGCGTACGGAGCCAAGAAGGCAGGATTGTCCTCCATACTACTCGATACATTTCGGCGTGCGGCGCAGCCATTTCTTGCTGCTGTCACCGTTGGTGCCATTGACCAACTTTTGCAGGTTCTTTTTTTTATAATAAACGTTTATAATATCGTGTCTTCATGTGAGTGTCCCTGCACTGGCCATCTTAATTAGCAGCGCAGCCATAAACCATACAGACACGTCATACAAGCTAGCCTCCGTCGAATCAATTCTGAACTTCATAGAGGGTGACCACTTTCAAGTGTTACGGAATTTTTGCAAACCGCCTGTGGTAGATAGCATAATTCATTTTCTTGAGCTGGATTACTCGAAGAGGCGGACATTGGACTAGCACGAGAAATTGAAACACATATTCAACTAATTAACAAAAACTGACTAATTAGTTTCTTAGTTAAATATTTTATGGCACACATTGCAATTTACAAGTTGTAGCCGGTGAGCTTGAAAAACGGATCCACTTGAGATGAATTTCCAGGATGACACCAGTTTAGGGATATTTCCCAAAGTGTTCGATGACATACAAGGGCGTTCCAGTTATCTTTGTGCTTTAATGCATAAAGGGGTGTTTTGTTAAAAAAAAGTATAAGTGGACCAACAGTGCATTTTTACGGCGAGTTTGATGGCGCATATCTCCAAACTGGCGTCATCCTACAAATGCGTTACAAGTGACACCTGACGAACTCACAGGCTACAATTCGTAAATTGCAATATGCGCCTTATAGTAAGTAATTAAGAAGCTAATTGGTAATTTTTGTTAAATAGTTGAATGTATGTTATGATTTTTCGTGCAAGTAATGTCCGCCTCTCTGAACAATCCAGCTCAAGGACCCGATTTATGTAATCTGTAACAGGCGATCTTAAGAAATTGCATAAGACCTAGAAATGATCACCCCGGATAGTAACTTTTGAATTGCAGTGTGAATCCTAAGTTACGTCTCTGTGAACCCGATTCAGCCGTGTCGAGTCGGCTTGGCGAGCTGAAAACCGGTCGTCGGATTCGCATAAACACTAGTGAGTCGGGAAGAACGGGCGTCAAAGGCGAGTTCGGACAACACGACTTCGAAGGGTGGTACAAAATATTGTCTAAACTGAATAGAAAGAATGCTCAGAAGCGTCAGAGCGTCCTAAATAACTTACTATGATACTTGTACCTTTCTACGAACCAGGGCCAGTATTCACAAAAAAGGTCTAACGTTAAAAGTCTTCGTAAGGAAAAAAAAAATTCAGGTAATCCTGACGCTGTACATATTATTATGAGTGATCAAGGCAGCCGGCCCATCACAAGCATGACCTACGAACGAAAATTCCGCCCCAATTTCGGTATCCAGGGGGAAGAGGGGGGGGGGGGGGGCGGAGCGGTGATGTCGTAATACAATGGCTTGCTCGATCCTTTCCGCAAATTGCTCTGGCTGTCACACGCGAGCGCAACCAAAACAAACGCGTGCCGTGCTCGTGCGTGCGTGCGGTGCGTGCGTGCGTGTGTGTGTGTGTGTGTGTGTGTGTGTGTGTGTGTGTGTGTGTGGTGTGTGTGTGTGTGTGTGTGTGTGTGTGTGTGTGTGTGTGTGTGTGTGGTGTGTGTGTGTGTGTGTGGTGTTGTGTGTGTGTGTGTGTGTGTGTGTGTGTGTGTGTGTGTGTGTGTGTTTTGCTGTTATATGAGAGACCTCTTCACACATAGCTTTATTGCTGAGGGACGGTAGGGAACTCTTCTTTCATGACGTCACGATAATGTCGATGATTGTAGGAAACTATATGGATGACACCAAGTACGGTACTTCGAGACTAACTTCCTTATGAAATTAGCATCTCCTATAGCGTTTCCCAACCTTGGTGCTTTAAAAGTGTCTTTATTTACGGGTGAGAGTGTGGTAGTTTTTTACGACTCCGAAAATATGTGTCAGCTAAGTACCACCGTGGTCAGTACATAGCTTTAAGGAACGGGGACGATACCCGCGTACACCGGCAGCTGAGTGGCTATAGTATTGTGCTCATATAAGCACGAGTTCACGTGTTCGATTGCGACCCCCCGGCGCTGAAAGGGTTCGCCGCTTAGTCAAAGGCAACCGAGCGAAGCGTATCGAACTCTACGATCGCGACTCGTTCGAAAACGAGACTGCGCTCACCGTCGCTCATGATGTCGACACGATCCGGCGAAGACAGGGGCACAGACACCTCGGCCACTTAATCGCGCGTAAAATATGGATTTTCTTCGGCCCCTATTAGGACTTGTTTTCGCACTCGGCAGCGATACGTCGCCCTCTTCGGTATGTTCCGGCGAACACACCTGCAGCGCGAAGCAGCAACAGCCTAAACGTCCTCGCGTGGGCACGGCTTGTCGAAAAACGATTAATTTGCCCGAGGCTTCAGCGTAATATGGGCACGTCTAAAGTGGTACCGCTGCAGGCACCAGACTCCGCCGACGACCAGCAGCACCCGCAGTTTCCGCGTGACGTCATAACGAGAGAACTGAAAATGCAGCGCACGCGAAACCCCGAAACGGTTTCGTATAGATTTCCAACTCGAAGCATCGGCGCAAGCCATGCGCCAGTTGCTTATAGCGCTATCCGAGAGTATAGATGATGCAAGCCCAATCGCCGTACAGCGGGTGCGCGCTTGCACGAAAGCTCGTCAATGGAAACGCACGTTTGCGCGCCCATTCGTAGCTTCAGAAAAACGTGCCGGCGTAGTTATCAAAGCGATCTTGTAGAGCTACTGTTTTCCCTCCATGGGTTCAGCTGCAGGGCGCTCGAACTCTCGTAATATTATTGAGGAAATGACACCTCGAGTTCTCCATGGCCTTAGAGATGCGTGTACGGAGAACGGTATATACGAGGAAGGAAGTGGTCTGGCAGGCTGTAGATAAACTTACATACTCTCGTTTCGATCTGCAATAAGGTAACCAGGGCAATGCTTAAGATCGCTTATCTTCGAACACCTCGCCATGAAAGATGATGCTGGAAAATGCACGGCCTTACTTACATGCGCAGAAAGAGGCAAATACGTGTGCAGTCAGTTCTCGCAGGAAAATAACAGGCGTATAACTGCCTAGTGCGAGATGTACCAGGTTTTATTTGTTGTTGCTGTATACCATAGGTTTTTGCCCTCGCTAGCGGCAATGTAAGATTGTAAGACATCCACCCAATCGTAGCAATTGCGACAAATGGAAACCATACGGGTTCCACGAAATACGGTTTCCACTACTACTACAGCTTATGCTTGGAATTATGCCACTTAGCATTATGCTACTACTCATACTACTACTACCACCAATACTACTACTAAACTACTATTACTACTACTACACGATACTGTTTCTTTTCTTATAACTCCTCCTCCCCCTCTTTTTCCTCTGTGTGAAGTGGATCTGTTTGCTGCCATACAACCGCGAAAGTACATTCCAACGGATCTCGTGCAAAACGTTCAAGACACTGGGCATATCGGGTCACTGCAACTATTTTTATGCTACATTTGCGGACACTTTTCTATGGCAAAAAAAGGGAAAGCTGCGGAGGCATTGGCGCGCACCAGTAAACAGCTCTCCTGAATATAGTCCAATGGTCTCAATCTCGTTAGCTAAATCCGCGGAAGAGAAACATGAACTTATTATACTTACAACAGTAAAATAAGACAAAATTCTTACCGATATGCGCTCCACCGCTGCACGTGTTCATTATCTGTTCCAAGAAACCTAAAGAGCTATAGCTGTCAAGATCTTCCGGAGTAGGATACTTTCTAGTCTGGAAGGAGAGAGAGAGATGGAGAAATTAACCGGTGAAGAGCAGAAAGGTTGCCCATATTCGTTGTACGGTTGGCTATACTCTGCCTACGGATGATAAAATATTAGAAATATGAGTAGAAATGAAAAGGAAATATGAAGACAGTCTGTCCGCACAACAGATTGAATGCATCTGAGAGCGTCTATAGACTACAGCGGAACAAGCACAGCCCCTGTAACATCCCTTCATTGTCAGAGAGTATAACCATTGCCCGAGAGTACAACGATTAACACGGCTGACATAGTAGAGGAAGTAGAAGGCAGAGACCACTGGGTGAGGCAGAGGGAACAAAAATACAGTAGAAAGCTTTCTTTTTTTTTTTTTTTTTTTTTTTAAATGAAGAACTGCAAGGGTTCGCCTGTTGGCACGCCTAGTATGTTACCAAGGTGAATGCGACGATACATTAAATCACGTCACCGGACATACAATGACGGGCGCATAACACGTGACACAATAGAAGAGGATACATCCAGAGTATATATACGTGGATGGATTCAGAAGTAGGTTCAGCGGAGACCGGTCGGATATTTGGAGCTGCGTCGGCGACGCCGCGCTGCCTCATGGTCTTTCTTCTTTGTCACAGCGCGCGTAATGAAACATTGGGAGACAGTCGCCGCTCTGCTTCCGCGTAGCCCTTGACCTTCACGCCAGCAGACCCCCTCATCGCCTTGCTCGCGGCGTTGCAGCTCACGGAGTGCCCCGCGGAAAAAGGACGAATGGAACTGTTCTCGGTGGTGTCGCTAAGAGAGGTCTTGCGAAAAAGTACCGCGCGGCTACGCACCGCCGAATTATCATAAAACGTGAAGAAAAAAAAGATAGATAGATAGATAGGAACTAGAGGCGAACGTAAGTGAAACTATGCATGCGAGGCAGCAATGAAAGCAGTGAAAAGAAAAAAGGAAAAAAAGGAAAAATAAGACTGCCGAAATCCGCCCCGAGCCACCTCCTCGTGATGTAAAAGTTCGGAAGGACTCGCGCCAAGGCCTGTAAATGTGGCTAA